>NW_027482005.1:0-76632 GCF_051107435.1 Chaetodon auriga | reverse complement strand
CACTTTTCACACTAACTCAACACGAATTCAAAATAAACCATGCTGTCCTTCAAAAACATGCAAGAATTGATGTTTCTAAAGTGGAAATGTCATTCTATGACAGTTTGACAAATAAATACAAATGAATCTAAAATACTCATATTCTGTCATTTTCAGGTCGGAATAACGCTATTTGAGCGAGAAAAGCACAAAATGAACATATACTGCACTTTTCACACTAACTCAACACGAATTCAAAATAAACCATGCTGTCCTTCAAAAACATGCAAGAATTGATGTTTCTAAAGTGGAAATGTCATTCTATGACAGTTTGACAAATAAATACAAATGAATCTAAAATACTCATATTCTGTCATTTTCAGGTCGGAATAACGCTATTTGAGCGAGAAAAGCACAAAATGAACATATACTGCACTTTTCACACTAACTCAACACGAATTCAAAATAAACCATGCTGTCCTTCAAAAACATGCAAGAATTGATGTTTCTAAAGTGGAAATGTCATTCTATGACAGTTTGACAAATAAATACAAATGAATCTAAAATACTCATATTCTGTCATTTTCAGGTCGGAATAACGCTATTTGAGCGAGAAAAGCACAAAATGAACATATACTGCACTTTTCACACTAACTCAACACGAATTCAAAATAAACCATGCTGTCCTTCAAAAACATGCAAGAATTGATGTTTCTAAAGTGGAAATGTCATTCTATGACAGTTTGACAAATAAATACAAATGAATCTAAAATACTCATATTCTGTCATTTTCAGGTCGGAATAACGCTATTTGAGCGAGAAAAGCACAAAATGAACATATACTGCACTTTTCACACTAACTCAACACGAATTCAAAATAAACCATGCTGTCCTTCAAAAACATGCAAGAATTGATGTTTCTAAAGTGGAAATGTCATTCTATGACAGTTTGACAAATAAATACAAATGAATCTAAAATACTCATATTCTGTCATTTTCAGGTCGGAATAACGCTATTTGAGCGAGAAAAGCACAAAATGAACATATACTGCACTTTTCACACTAACTCAACACGAATTCAAAATAAACCATGCTGTCCTTCAAAAACATGCAAGAATTGATGTTTCTAAAGTGGAAATGTCATTCTATGACAGTTTGACAAATAAATACAAATGAATCTAAAATACTCATATTCTGTCATTTTCAGGTCGGAATAACGCTATTTGAGCGAGAAAAGCACAAAATGAACATATACTGCACTTTTCACACTAACTCAACACGAATTCAAAATAAACCATGCTGTCCTTCAAAAACATGCAAGAATTGATGTTTCTAAAGTGGAAATGTCATTCTATGACAGTTTGACAAATAAATACAAATGAATCTAAAATACTCATATTCTGTCATTTTCAGGTCGGAATAACGCTATTTGAGCGAGAAAAGCACAAAATGAACATATACTGCACTTTTCACACTAACTCAACACGAATTCAAAATAAACCATGCTGTCCTTCAAAAACATGCAAGAATTGATGTTTCTAAAGTGGAAATGTCATTCTATGACAGTTTGACAAATAAATACAAATGAATCTAAAATACTCATATTCTGTCATTTTCAGGTCGGAATAACGCTATTTGAGCGAGAAAAGCACAAAATGAACATATACTGCACTTTTCACACTAACTCAACACGAATTCAAAATAAACCATGCTGTCCTTCAAAAACATGCAAGAATTGATGTTTCTAAAGTGGAAATGTCATTCTATGACAGTTTGACAAATAAATACAAATGAATCTAAAATACTCATATTCTGTCATTTTCAGGTCGGAATAACGCTATTTGAGCGAGAAAAGCACAAAATGAACATATACTGCACTTTTCACACTAACTCAACACGAATTCAAAATAAACCATGCTGTCCTTCAAAAACATGCAAGAATTGATGTTTCTAAAGTGGAAATGTCATTCTATGACAGTTTGACAAATAAATACAAATGAATCTAAAATACTCATATTCTGTCATTTTCAGGTCGGAATAACGCTATTTGAGCGAGAAAAGCACAAAATGAACATATACTGCACTTTTCACACTAACTCAACACGAATTCAAAATAAACCATGCTGTCCTTCAAAAACATGCAAGAATTGATGTTTCTAAAGTGGAAATGTCATTCTATGACAGTTTGACAAATAAATACAAATGAATCTAAAATACTCATATTCTGTCATTTTCAGGTCGGAATAACGCTATTTGAGCGAGAAAAGCACAAAATGAACATATACTGCACTTTTCACACTAACTCAACACGAATTCAAAATAAACCATGCTGTCCTTCAAAAACATGCAAGAATTGATGTTTCTAAAGTGGAAATGTCATTCTATGACAGTTTGACAAATAAATACAAATGAATCTAAAATACTCATATTCTGTCATTTTCAGGTCGGAATAACGCTATTTGAGCGAGAAAAGCACAAAATGAACATATACTGCACTTTTCACACTAACTCAACACGAATTCAAAATAAACCATGCTGTCCTTCAAAAACATGCAAGAATTGATGTTTCTAAAGTGGAAATGTCATTCTCATGACAGTTTGACAAATAAATACAAATGAATCTAAAATACTCATATTCTGTCATTTTCAGGTCGGAATAACGCTATTTGAGCGAGAAAAGCACAAAATGAACATATACTGCACTTTTCACACTAACTCAACACGAATTCAAAATAAACCATGCTGTCCTTCAAAAACATGCAAGAATTGATGTTTCTAAAGTGGAAATGTCATTCTATGACAGTTTGACAAATAAATACAAATGAATCTAAAATACTCATATTCTGTCATTTTCAGGTCGGAATAACGCTATTTGAGCGAGAAAAGCACAAAATGAACATATACTGCACTTTTCACACTAACTCAACACGAATTCAAAATAAACCATGCTGTCCTTCAAAAACATGCAAGAATTGATGTTTCTAAAGTGGAAATGTCATTCTATGACAGTTTGACAAATAAATACAAATGAATCTAAAATACTCATATTCTGTCATTTTCAGGTCGGAATAACGCTATTTGAGCGAGAAAAGCACAAAATGAACATATACTGCACTTTTCACACTAACTCAACACGAATTCAAAATAAACCATGCTGTCCTTCAAAAACATGCAAGAATTGATGTTTCTAAAGTGGAAATGTCATTCTATGACAGTTTGACAAATAAATACAAATGAATCTAAAATACTCATATTCTGTCATTTTCAGGTCGGAATAACGCTATTTGAGCGAGAAAAGCACAAAATGAACATATACTGCACTTTTCACACTAACTCAACACGAATTCAAAATAAACCATGCTGTCCTTCAAAAACATGCAAGAATTGATGTTTCTAAAGTGGAAATGTCATTCTATGACAGTTTGACAAATAAATACAAATGAATCTAAAATACTCATATTCTGTCATTTTCAGGTCGGAATAACGCTATTTGAGCGAGAAAAGCACAAAATGAACATATACTGCACTTTTCACACTAACTCAACACGAATTCAAAATAAACCATGCTGTCCTTCAAAAACATGCAAGAATTGATGTTTCTAAAGTGGAAATGTCATTCTATGACAGTTTGACAAATAAATACAAATGAATCTAAAATACTCATATTCTGTCATTTTCAGGTCGGAATAACGCTATTTGAGCGAGAAAAGCACAAAATGAACATATACTGCACTTTTCACACTAACTCAACACGAATTCAAAATAAACCATGCTGTCCTTCAAAAACATGCAAGAATTGATGTTTCTAAAGTGGAAATGTCATTCTATGACAGTTTGACAAATAAATACAAATGAATCTAAAATACTCATATTCTGTCATTTTCAGGTCGGAATAACGCTATTTGAGCGAGAAAAGCACAAAATGAACATATACTGCACTTTTCACACTAACTCAACACGAATTCAAAATAAACCATGCTGTCCTTCAAAAACATGCAAGAATTGATGTTTCTAAAGTGGAAATGTCATTCTATGACAGTTTGACAAATAAATACAAATGAATCTAAAATACTCATATTCTGTCATTTTCAGGTCGGAATAACGCTATTTGAGCGAGAAAAGCACAAAATGAACATATACTGCACTTTTCACACTAACTCAACACGAATTCAAAATAAACCATGCTGTCCTTCAAAAACATGCAAGAATTGATGTTTCTAAAGTGGAAATGTCATTCTATGACAGTTTGACAAATAAATACAAATGAATCTAAAATACTCATATTCTGTCATTTTCAGGTCGGAATAACGCTATTTGAGCGAGAAAAGCACAAAATGAACATATACTGCACTTTTCACACTAACTCAACACGAATTCAAAATAAACCATGCTGTCCTTCAAAAACATGCAAGAATTGATGTTTCTAAAGTGGAAATGTCATTCTATGACAGTTTGACAAATAAATACAAATGAATCTAAAATACTCATATTCTGTCATTTTCAGGTCGGAATAACGCTATTTGAGCGAGAAAAGCACAAAATGAACATATACTGCACTTTTCACACTAACTCAACACGAATTCAAAATAAACCATGCTGTCCTTCAAAAACATGCAAGAATTGATGTTTCTAAAGTGGAAATGTCATTCTATGACAGTTTGACAAATAAATACAAATGAATCTAAAATACTCATATTCTGTCATTTTCAGGTCGGAATAACGCTATTTGAGCGAGAAAAGCACAAAATGAACATATACTGCACTTTTCACACTAACTCAACACGAATTCAAAATAAACCATGCTGTCCTTCAAAAACATGCAAGAATTGATGTTTCTAAAGTGGAAATGTCATTCTATGACAGTTTGACAAATAAATACAAATGAATCTAAAATACTCATATTCTGTCATTTTCAGGTCGGAATAACGCTATTTGAGCGAGAAAAGCACAAAATGAACATATACTGCACTTTTCACACTAACTCAACACGAATTCAAAATAAACCATGCTGTCCTTCAAAAACATGCAAGAATTGATGTTTCTAAAGTGGAAATGTCATTCTATGACAGTTTGACAAATAAATACAAATGAATCTAAAATACTCATATTCTGTCATTTTCAGGTCGGAATAACGCTATTTGAGCGAGAAAAGCACAAAATGAACATATACTGCACTTTTCACACTAACTCAACACGAATTCAAAATAAACCATGCTGTCCTTCAAAAACATGCAAGAATTGATGTTTCTAAAGTGGAAATGTCATTCTATGACAGTTTGACAAATAAATACAAATGAATCTAAAATACTCATATTCTGTCATTTTCAGGTCGGAATAACGCTATTTGAGCGAGAAAAGCACAAAATGAACATATACTGCACTTTTCACACTAACTCAACACGAATTCAAAATAAACCATGCTGTCCTTCAAAAACATGCAAGAATTGATGTTTCTAAAGTGGAAATGTCATTCTATGACAGTTTGACAAATAAATACAAATGAATCTAAAATACTCATATTCTGTCATTTTCAGGTCGGAATAACGCTATTTGAGCGAGAAAAGCACAAAATGAACATATACTGCACTTTTCACACTAACTCAACACGAATTCAAAATAAACCATGCTGTCCTTCAAAAACATGCAAGAATTGATGTTTCTAAAGTGGAAATGTCATTCTATGACAGTTTGACAAATAAATACAAATGAATCTAAAATACTCATATTCTGTCATTTTCAGGTCGGAATAACGCTATTTGAGCGAGAAAAGCACAAAATGAACATATACTGCACTTTTCACACTAACTCAACACGAATTCAAAATAAACCATGCTGTCCTTCAAAAACATGCAAGAATTGATGTTTCTAAAGTGGAAATGTCATTCTATGACAGTTTGACAAATAAATACAAATGAATCTAAAATACTCATATTCTGTCATTTTCAGGTCGGAATAACGCTATTTGAGCGAGAAAAGCACAAAATGAACATATACTGCACTTTTCACACTAACTCAACACGAATTCAAAATAAACCATGCTGTCCTTCAAAAACATGCAAGAATTGATGTTTCTAAAGTGGAAATGTCATTCTATGACAGTTTGACAAATAAATACAAATGAATCTAAAATACTCATATTCTGTCATTTTCAGGTCGGAATAACGCTATTTGAGCGAGAAAAGCACAAAATGAACATATACTGCACTTTTCACACTAACTCAACACGAATTCAAAATAAACCATGCTGTCCTTCAAAAACATGCAAGAATTGATGTTTCTAAAGTGGAAATGTCATTCTATGACAGTTTGACAAATAAATACAAATGAATCTAAAATACTCATATTCTGTCATTTTCAGGTCGGAATAACGCTATTTGAGCGAGAAAAGCACAAAATGAACATATACTGCACTTTTCACACTAACTCAACACGAATTCAAAATAAACCATGCTGTCCTTCAAAAACATGCAAGAATTGATGTTTCTAAAGTGGAAATGTCATTCTATGACAGTTTGACAAATAAATACAAATGAATCTAAAATACTCATATTCTGTCATTTTCAGGTCGGAATAACGCTATTTGAGCGAGAAAAGCACAAAATGAACATATACTGCACTTTTCACACTAACTCAACACGAATTCAAAATAAACCATGCTGTCCTTCAAAAACATGCAAGAATTGATGTTTCTAAAGTGGAAATGTCATTCTATGACAGTTTGACAAATAAATACAAATGAATCTAAAATACTCATATTCTGTCATTTTCAGGTCGGAATAACGCTATTTGAGCGAGAAAAGCACAAAATGAACATATACTGCACTTTTCACACTAACTCAACACGAATTCAAAATAAACCATGCTGTCCTTCAAAAACATGCAAGAATTGATGTTTCTAAAGTGGAAATGTCATTCTATGACAGTTTGACAAATAAATACAAATGAATCTAAAATACTCATATTCTGTCATTTTCAGGTCGGAATAACGCTATTTGAGCGAGAAAAGCACAAAATGAACATATACTGCACTTTTCACACTAACTCAACACGAATTCAAAATAAACCATGCTGTCCTTCAAAAACATGCAAGAATTGATGTTTCTAAAGTGGAAATGTCATTCTATGACAGTTTGACAAATAAATACAAATGAATCTAAAATACTCATATTCTGTCATTTTCAGGTCGGAATAACGCTATTTGAGCGAGAAAAGCACAAAATGAACATATACTGCACTTTTCACACTAACTCAACACGAATTCAAAATAAACCATGCTGTCCTTCAAAAACATGCAAGAATTGATGTTTCTAAAGTGGAAATGTCATTCTATGACAGTTTGACAAATAAATACAAATGAATCTAAAATACTCATATTCTGTCATTTTCAGGTCGGAATAACGCTATTTGAGCGAGAAAAGCACAAAATGAACATATACTGCACTTTTCACACTAACTCAACACGAATTCAAAATAAACCATGCTGTCCTTCAAAAACATGCAAGAATTGATGTTTCTAAAGTGGAAATGTCATTCTATGACAGTTTGACAAATAAATACAAATGAATCTAAAATACTCATATTCTGTCATTTTCAGGTCGGAATAACGCTATTTGAGCGAGAAAAGCACAAAATGAACATATACTGCACTTTTCACACTAACTCAACACGAATTCAAAATAAACCATGCTGTCCTTCAAAAACATGCAAGAATTGATGTTTCTAAAGTGGAAATGTCATTCTATGACAGTTTGACAAATAAATACAAATGAATCTAAAATACTCATATTCTGTCATTTTCAGGTCGGAATAACGCTATTTGAGCGAGAAAAGCACAAAATGAACATATACTGCACTTTTCACACTAACTCAACACGAATTCAAAATAAACCATGCTGTCCTTCAAAAACATGCAAGAATTGATGTTTCTAAAGTGGAAATGTCATTCTATGACAGTTTGACAAATAAATACAAATGAATCTAAAATACTCATATTCTGTCATTTTCAGGTCGGAATAACGCTATTTGAGCGAGAAAAGCACAAAATGAACATATACTGCACTTTTCACACTAACTCAACACGAATTCAAAATAAACCATGCTGTCCTTCAAAAACATGCAAGAATTGATGTTTCTAAAGTGGAAATGTCATTCTATGACAGTTTGACAAATAAATACAAATGAATCTAAAATACTCATATTCTGTCATTTTCAGGTCGGAATAACGCTATTTGAGCGAGAAAAGCACAAAATGAACATATACTGCACTTTTCACACTAACTCAACACGAATTCAAAATAAACCATGCTGTCCTTCAAAAACATGCAAGAATTGATGTTTCTAAAGTGGAAATGTCATTCTATGACAGTTTGACAAATAAATACAAATGAATCTAAAATACTCATATTCTGTCATTTTCAGGTCGGAATAACGCTATTTGAGCGAGAAAAGCACAAAATGAACATATACTGCACTTTTCACACTAACTCAACACGAATTCAAAATAAACCATGCTGTCCTTCAAAAACATGCAAGAATTGATGTTTCTAAAGTGGAAATGTCATTCTATGACAGTTTGACAAATAAATACAAATGAATCTAAAATACTCATATTCTGTCATTTTCAGGTCGGAATAACGCTATTTGAGCGAGAAAAGCACAAAATGAACATATACTGCACTTTTCACACTAACTCAACACGAATTCAAAATAAACCATGCTGTCCTTCAAAAACATGCAAGAATTGATGTTTCTAAAGTGGAAATGTCATTCTATGACAGTTTGACAAATAAATACAAATGAATCTAAAATACTCATATTCTGTCATTTTCAGGTCGGAATAACGCTATTTGAGCGAGAAAAGCACAAAATGAACATATACTGCACTTTTCACACTAACTCAACACGAATTCAAAATAAACCATGCTGTCCTTCAAAAACATGCAAGAATTGATGTTTCTAAAGTGGAAATGTCATTCTATGACAGTTTGACAAATAAATACAAATGAATCTAAAATACTCATATTCTGTCATTTTCAGGTCGGAATAACGCTATTTGAGCGAGAAAAGCACAAAATGAACATATACTGCACTTTTCACACTAACTCAACACGAATTCAAAATAAACCATGCTGTCCTTCAAAAACATGCAAGAATTGATGTTTCTAAAGTGGAAATGTCATTCTATGACAGTTTGACAAATAAATACAAATGAATCTAAAATACTCATATTCTGTCATTTTCAGGTCGGAATAACGCTATTTGAGCGAGAAAAGCACAAAATGAACATATACTGCACTTTTCACACTAACTCAACACGAATTCAAAATAAACCATGCTGTCCTTCAAAAACATGCAAGAATTGATGTTTCTAAAGTGGAAATGTCATTCTATGACAGTTTGACAAATAAATACAAATGAATCTAAAATACTCATATTCTGTCATTTTCAGGTCGGAATAACGCTATTTGAGCGAGAAAAGCACAAAATGAACATATACTGCACTTTTCACACTAACTCAACACGAATTCAAAATAAACCATGCTGTCCTTCAAAAACATGCAAGAATTGATGTTTCTAAAGTGGAAATGTCATTCTATGACAGTTTGACAAATAAATACAAATGAATCTAAAATACTCATATTCTGTCATTTTCAGGTCGGAATAACGCTATTTGAGCGAGAAAAGCACAAAATGAACATATACTGCACTTTTCACACTAACTCAACACGAATTCAAAATAAACCATGCTGTCCTTCAAAAACATGCAAGAATTGATGTTTCTAAAGTGGAAATGTCATTCTATGACAGTTTGACAAATAAATACAAATGAATCTAAAATACTCATATTCTGTCATTTTCAGGTCGGAATAACGCTATTTGAGCGAGAAAAGCACAAAATGAACATATACTGCACTTTTCACACTAACTCAACACGAATTCAAAATAAACCATGCTGTCCTTCAAAAACATGCAAGAATTGATGTTTCTAAAGTGGAAATGTCATTCTATGACAGTTTGACAAATAAATACAAATGAATCTAAAATACTCATATTCTGTCATTTTCAGGTCGGAATAACGCTATTTGAGCGAGAAAAGCACAAAATGAACATATACTGCACTTTTCACACTAACTCAACACGAATTCAAAATAAACCATGCTGTCCTTCAAAAACATGCAAGAATTGATGTTTCTAAAGTGGAAATGTCATTCTATGACAGTTTGACAAATAAATACAAATGAATCTAAAATACTCATATTCTGTCATTTTCAGGTCGGAATAACGCTATTTGAGCGAGAAAAGCACAAAATGAACATATACTGCACTTTTCACACTAACTCAACACGAATTCAAAATAAACCATGCTGTCCTTCAAAAACATGCAAGAATTGATGTTTCTAAAGTGGAAATGTCATTCTATGACAGTTTGACAAATAAATACAAATGAATCTAAAATACTCATATTCTGTCATTTTCAGGTCGGAATAACGCTATTTGAGCGAGAAAAGCACAAAATGAACATATACTGCACTTTTCACACTAACTCAACACGAATTCAAAATAAACCATGCTGTCCTTCAAAAACATGCAAGAATTGATGTTTCTAAAGTGGAAATGTCATTCTATGACAGTTTGACAAATAAATACAAATGAATCTAAAATACTCATATTCTGTCATTTTCAGGTCGGAATAACGCTATTTGAGCGAGAAAAGCACAAAATGAACATATACTGCACTTTTCACACTAACTCAACACGAATTCAAAATAAACCATGCTGTCCTTCAAAAACATGCAAGAATTGATGTTTCTAAAGTGGAAATGTCATTCTATGACAGTTTGACAAATAAATACAAATGAATCTAAAATACTCATATTCTGTCATTTTCAGGTCGGAATAACGCTATTTGAGCGAGAAAAGCACAAAATGAACATATACTGCACTTTTCACACTAACTCAACACGAATTCAAAATAAACCATGCTGTCCTTCAAAAACATGCAAGAATTGATGTTTCTAAAGTGGAAATGTCATTCTATGACAGTTTGACAAATAAATACAAATGAATCTAAAATACTCATATTCTGTCATTTTCAGGTCGGAATAACGCTATTTGAGCGAGAAAAGCACAAAATGAACATATACTGCACTTTTCACACTAACTCAACACGAATTCAAAATAAACCATGCTGTCCTTCAAAAACATGCAAGAATTGATGTTTCTAAAGTGGAAATGTCATTCTATGACAGTTTGACAAATAAATACAAATGAATCTAAAATACTCATATTCTGTCATTTTCAGGTCGGAATAACGCTATTTGAGCGAGAAAAGCACAAAATGAACATATACTGCACTTTTCACACTAACTCAACACGAATTCAAAATAAACCATGCTGTCCTTCAAAAACATGCAAGAATTGATGTTTCTAAAGTGGAAATGTCATTCTATGACAGTTTGACAAATAAATACAAATGAATCTAAAATACTCATATTCTGTCATTTTCAGGTCGGAATAACGCTATTTGAGCGAGAAAAGCACAAAATGAACATATACTGCACTTTTCACACTAACTCAACACGAATTCAAAATAAACCATGCTGTCCTTCAAAAACATGCAAGAATTGATGTTTCTAAAGTGGAAATGTCATTCTCATGACAGTTTGACAAATAAATACAAATGAATCTAAAATACTCATATTCTGTCATTTTCAGGTCGGAATAACGCTATTTGAGCGAGAAAAGCACAAAATGAACATATACTGCACTTTTCACACTAACTCAACACGAATTCAAAATAAACCATGCTGTCCTTCAAAAACATGCAAGAATTGATGTTTCTAAAGTGGAAATGTCATTCTATGACAGTTTGACAAATAAATACAAATGAATCTAAAATACTCATATTCTGTCATTTTCAGGTCGGAATAACGCTATTTGAGCGAGAAAAGCACAAAATGAACATATACTGCACTTTTCACACTAACTCAACACGAATTCAAAATAAACCATGCTGTCCTTCAAAAACATGCAAGAATTGATGTTTCTAAAGTGGAAATGTCATTCTATGACAGTTTGACAAATAAATACAAATGAATCTAAAATACTCATATTCTGTCATTTTCAGGTCGGAATAACGCTATTTGAGCGAGAAAAGCACAAAATGAACATATACTGCACTTTTCACACTAACTCAACACGAATTCAAAATAAACCATGCTGTCCTTCAAAAACATGCAAGAATTGATGTTTCTAAAGTGGAAATGTCATTCTATGACAGTTTGACAAATAAATACAAATGAATCTAAAATACTCATATTCTGTCATTTTCAGGTCGGAATAACGCTATTTGAGCGAGAAAAGCACAAAATGAACATATACTGCACTTTTCACACTAACTCAACACGAATTCAAAATAAACCATGCTGTCCTTCAAAAACATGCAAGAATTGATGTTTCTAAAGTGGAAATGTCATTCTATGACAGTTTGACAAATAAATACAAATGAATCTAAAATACTCATATTCTGTCATTTTCAGGTCGGAATAACGCTATTTGAGCGAGAAAAGCACAAAATGAACATATACTGCACTTTTCACACTAACTCAACACGAATTCAAAATAAACCATGCTGTCCTTCAAAAACATGCAAGAATTGATGTTTCTAAAGTGGAAATGTCATTCTCATGACAGTTTGACAAATAAATACAAATGAATCTAAAATACTCATATTCTGTCATTTTCAGGTCGGAATAACGCTATTTGAGCGAGAAAAGCACAAAATGAACATATACTGCACTTTTCACACTAACTCAACACGAATTCAAAATAAACCATGCTGTCCTTCAAAAACATGCAAGAATTGATGTTTCTAAAGTGGAAATGTCATTCTATGACAGTTTGACAAATAAATACAAATGAATCTAAAATACTCATATTCTGTCATTTTCAGGTCGGAATAACGCTATTTGAGCGAGAAAAGCACAAAATGAACATATACTGCACTTTTCACACTAACTCAACACGAATTCAAAATAAACCATGCTGTCCTTCAAAAACATGCAAGAATTGATGTTTCTAAAGTGGAAATGTCATTCTATGACAGTTTGACAAATAAATACAAATGAATCTAAAATACTCATATTCTGTCATTTTCAGGTCGGAATAACGCTATTTGAGCGAGAAAAGCACAAAATGAACATATACTGCACTTTTCACACTAACTCAACACGAATTCAAAATAAACCATGCTGTCCTTCAAAAACATGCAAGAATTGATGTTTCTAAAGTGGAAATGTCATTCTATGACAGTTTGACAAATAAATACAAATGAATCTAAAATACTCATATTCTGTCATTTTCAGGTCGGAATAACGCTATTTGAGCGAGAAAAGCACAAAATGAACATATACTGCACTTTTCACACTAACTCAACACGAATTCAAAATAAACCATGCTGTCCTTCAAAAACATGCAAGAATTGATGTTTCTAAAGTGGAAATGTCATTCTATGACAGTTTGACAAATAAATACAAATGAATCTAAAATACTCATATTCTGTCATTTTCAGGTCGGAATAACGCTATTTGAGCGAGAAAAGCACAAAATGAACATATACTGCACTTTTCACACTAACTCAACACGAATTCAAAATAAACCATGCTGTCCTTCAAAAACATGCAAGAATTGATGTTTCTAAAGTGGAAATGTCATTCTATGACAGTTTGACAAATAAATACAAATGAATCTAAAATACTCATATTCTGTCATTTTCAGGTCGGAATAACGCTATTTGAGCGAGAAAAGCACAAAATGAACATATACTGCACTTTTCACACTAACTCAACACGAATTCAAAATAAACCATGCTGTCCTTCAAAAACATGCAAGAATTGATGTTTCTAAAGTGGAAATGTCATTCTATGACAGTTTGACAAATAAATACAAATGAATCTAAAATACTCATATTCTGTCATTTTCAGGTCGGAATAACGCTATTTGAGCGAGAAAAGCACAAAATGAACATATACTGCACTTTTCACACTAACTCAACACGAATTCAAAATAAACCATGCTGTCCTTCAAAAACATGCAAGAATTGATGTTTCTAAAGTGGAAATGTCATTCTATGACAGTTTGACAAATAAATACAAATGAATCTAAAATACTCATATTCTGTCATTTTCAGGTCGGAATAACGCTATTTGAGCGAGAAAAGCACAAAATGAACATATACTGCACTTTTCACACTAACTCAACACGAATTCAAAATAAACCATGCTGTCCTTCAAAAACATGCAAGAATTGATGTTTCTAAAGTGGAAATGTCATTCTATGACAGTTTGACAAATAAATACAAATGAATCTAAAATACTCATATTCTGTCATTTTCAGGTCGGAATAACGCTATTTGAGCGAGAAAAGCACAAAATGAACATATACTGCACTTTTCACACTAACTCAACACGAATTCAAAATAAACCATGCTGTCCTTCAAAAACATGCAAGAATTGATGTTTCTAAAGTGGAAATGTCATTCTATGACAGTTTGACAAATAAATACAAATGAATCTAAAATACTCATATTCTGTCATTTTCAGGTCGGAATAACGCTATTTGAGCGAGAAAAGCACAAAATGAACATATACTGCACTTTTCACACTAACTCAACACGAATTCAAAATAAACCATGCTGTCCTTCAAAAACATGCAAGAATTGATGTTTCTAAAGTGGAAATGTCATTCTATGACAGTTTGACAAATAAATACAAATGAATCTAAAATACTCATATTCTGTCATTTTCAGGTCGGAATAACGCTATTTGAGCGAGAAAAGCACAAAATGAACATATACTGCACTTTTCACACTAACTCAACACGAATTCAAAATAAACCATGCTGTCCTTCAAAAACATGCAAGAATTGATGTTTCTAAAGTGGAAATGTCATTCTCAGACAGTTTGACAAATAAATACAAATGAATCTAAAATACTCATATTCTGTCATTTTCAGGTCGGAATAACGCTATTTGAGCGAGAAAAGCACAAAATGAACATATACTGCACTTTTCACACTAACTCAACACGAATTCAAAATAAACCATGCTGTCCTTCAAAAACATGCAAGAATTGATGTTTCTAAAGTGGAAATGTCATTCTATGACAGTTTGACAAATAAATACAAATGAATCTAAAATACTCATATTCTGTCATTTTCAGGTCGGAATAACGCTATTTGAGCGAGAAAAGCACAAAATGAACATATACTGCACTTTTCACACTAACTCAACACGAATTCAAAATAAACCATGCTGTCCTTCAAAAACATGCAAGAATTGATGTTTCTAAAGTGGAAATGTCATTCTCAGACAGTTTGACAAATAAATACAAATGAATCTAAAATACTCATATTCTGTCATTTTCAGGTCGGAATAACGCTATTTGAGCGAGAAAAGCACAAAATGAACATATACTGCACTTTTCACACTAACTCAACACGAATTCAAAATAAACCATGCTGTCCTTCAAAAACATGCAAGAATTGATGTTTCTAAAGTGGAAATGTCATTCTCAGACAGTTTGACAAATAAATACAAATGAATCTAAAATACTCATATTCTGTCATTTTCAGGTCGGAATAACGCTATTTGAGCGAGAAAAGCACAAAATGAACATATACTGCACTTTTCACACTAACTCAACACGAATTCAAAATAAACCATGCTGTCCTTCAAAAACATGCAAGAATTGATGTTTCTAAAGTGGAAATGTCATTCTCATGACAGTTTGACAAATAAATACAAATGAATCTAAAATACTCATATTCTGTCATTTTCAGGTCGGAATAACGCTATTTGAGCGAGAAAAGCACAAAATGAACATATACTGCACTTTTCACACTAACTCAACACGAATTCAAAATAAACCATGCTGTCCTTCAAAAACATGCAAGAATTGATGTTTCTAAAGTGGAAATGTCATTCTATGACAGTTTGACAAATAAATACAAATGAATCTAAAATACTCATATTCTGTCATTTTGTCGGAATAACGCTATTTGAGCGAGAAAAGCACAAAATGAACATATACTGCACTTTTCACACTAACTCAACACGAATTCAAAATAAACCATGCTGTCCTTCAAAAACATGCAAGAATTGATGTTTCTAAAGTGGAAATGTCATTCTATGACAGTTTGACAAATAAATACAAATGAATCTAAAATACTCATATTCTGTCATTTTCAGGTCGGAATAACGCTATTTGAGCGAGAAAAGCACAAAATGAACATATACTGCACTTTTCACACTAACTCAACACGAATTCAAAATAAACCATGCTGTCCTTCAAAAACATGCAAGAATTGATGTTTCTAAAGTGGAAATGTCATTCTATGACAGTTTGACAAATAAATACAAATGAATCTAAAATACTCATATTCTGTCATTTTCAGGTCGGAATAACGCTATTTGAGCGAGAAAAGCACAAAATGAACATATACTGCACTTTTCACACTAACTCAACACGAATTCAAAATAAACCATGCTGTCCTTCAAAAACATGCAAGAATTGATGTTTCTAAAGTGGAAATGTCATTCTATGACAGTTTGACAAATAAATACAAATGAATCTAAAATACTCATATTCTGTCATTTTCAGGTCGGAATAACGCTATTTGAGCGAGAAAAGCACAAAATGAACATATACTGCACTTTTCACACTAACTCAACACGAATTCAAAATAAACCATGCTGTCCTTCAAAAACATGCAAGAATTGATGTTTCTAAAGTGGAAATGTCATTCTATGACAGTTTGACAAATAAATACAAATGAATCTAAAATACTCATATTCTGTCATTTTCAGGTCGGAATAACGCTATTTGAGCGAGAAAAGCACAAAATGAACATATACTGCACTTTTCACACTAACTCAACACGAATTCAAAATAAACCATGCTGTCCTTCAAAAACATGCAAGAATTGATGTTTCTAAAGTGGAAATGTCATTCTATGACAGTTTGACAAATAAATACAAATGAATCTAAAATACTCATATTCTGTCATTTTCAGGTCGGAATAACGCTATTTGAGCGAGAAAAGCACAAAATGAACATATACTGCACTTTTCACACTAACTCAACACGAATTCAAAATAAACCATGCTGTCCTTCAAAAACATGCAAGAATTGATGTTTCTAAAGTGGAAATGTCATTCTATGACAGTTTGACAAATAAATACAAATGAATCTAAAATACTCATATTCTGTCATTTTCAGGTCGGAATAACGCTATTTGAGCGAGAAAAGCACAAAATGAACATATACTGCACTTTTCACACTAACTCAACACGAATTCAAAATAAACCATGCTGTCCTTCAAAAACATGCAAGAATTGATGTTTCTAAAGTGGAAATGTCATTCTATGACAGTTTGACAAATAAATACAAATGAATCTAAAATACTCATATTCTGTCATTTTCAGGTCGGAATAACGCTATTTGAGCGAGAAAAGCACAAAATGAACATATACTGCACTTTTCACACTAACTCAACACGAATTCAAAATAAACCATGCTGTCCTTCAAAAACATGCAAGAATTGATGTTTCTAAAGTGGAAATGTCATTCTATGACAGTTTGACAAATAAATACAAATGAATCTAAAATACTCATATTCTGTCATTTTCAGGTCGGAATAACGCTATTTGAGCGAGAAAAGCACAAAATGAACATATACTGCACTTTTCACACTAACTCAACACGAATTCAAAATAAACCATGCTGTCCTTCAAAAACATGCAAGAATTGATGTTTCTAAAGTGGAAATGTCATTCTATGACAGTTTGACAAATAAATACAAATGAATCTAAAATACTCATATTCTGTCATTTTCAGGTCGGAATAACGCTATTTGAGCGAGAAAAGCACAAAATGAACATATACTGCACTTTTCACACTAACTCAACACGAATTCAAAATAAACCATGCTGTCCTTCAAAAACATGCAAGAATTGATGTTTCTAAAGTGGAAATGTCATTCTATGACAGTTTGACAAATAAATACAAATGAATCTAAAATACTCATATTCTGTCATTTTCAGGTCGGAATAACGCTATTTGAGCGAGAAAAGCACAAAATGAACATATACTGCACTTTTCACACTAACTCAACACGAATTCAAAATAAACCATGCTGTCCTTCAAAAACATGCAAGAATTGATGTTTCTAAAGTGGAAATGTCATTCTATGACAGTTTGACAAATAAATACAAATGAATCTAAAATACTCATATTCTGTCATTTTCAGGTCGGAATAACGCTATTTGAGCGAGAAAAGCACAAAATGAACATATACTGCACTTTTCACACTAACTCAACACGAATTCAAAATAAACCATGCTGTCCTTCAAAAACATGCAAGAATTGATGTTTCTAAAGTGGAAATGTCATTCTATGACAGTTTGACAAATAAATACAAATGAATCTAAAATACTCATATTCTGTCATTTTCAGGTCGGAATAACGCTATTTGAGCGAGAAAAGCACAAAATGAACATATACTGCACTTTTCACACTAACTCAACACGAATTCAAAATAAACCATGCTGTCCTTCAAAAACATGCAAGAATTGATGTTTCTAAAGTGGAAATGTCATTCTCATGACAGTTTGACAAATAAATACAAATGAATCTAAAATACTCATATTCTGTCATTTTCAGGTCGGAATAACGCTATTTGAGCGAGAAAAGCACAAAATGAACATATACTGCACTTTTCACACTAACTCAACACGAATTCAAAATAAACCATGCTGTCCTTCAAAAACATGCAAGAATTGATGTTTCTAAAGTGGAAATGTCATTCTATGACAGTTTGACAAATAAATACAAATGAATCTAAAATACTCATATTCTGTCATTTTCAGGTCGGAATAACGCTATTTGAGCGAGAAAAGCACAAAATGAACATATACTGCACTTTTCACACTAACTCAACACGAATTCAAAATAAACCATGCTGTCCTTCAAAAACATGCAAGAATTGATGTTTCTAAAGTGGAAATGTCATTCTATGACAGTTTGACAAATAAATACAAATGAATCTAAAATACTCATATTCTGTCATTTTCAGGTCGGAATAACGCTATTTGAGCGAGAAAAGCACAAAATGAACATATACTGCACTTTTCACACTAACTCAACACGAATTCAAAATAAACCATGCTGTCCTTCAAAAACATGCAAGAATTGATGTTTCTAAAGTGGAAATGTCATTCTATGACAGTTTGACAAATAAATACAAATGAATCTAAAATACTCATATTCTGTCATTTTCAGGTCGGAATAACGCTATTTGAGCGAGAAAAGCACAAAATGAACATATACTGCACTTTTCACACTAACTCAACACGAATTCAAAATAAACCATGCTGTCCTTCAAAAACATGCAAGAATTGATGTTTCTAAAGTGGAAATGTCATTCTATGACAGTTTGACAAATAAATACAAATGAATCTAAAATACTCATATTCTGTCATTTTCAGGTCGGAATAACGCTATTTGAGCGAGAAAAGCACAAAATGAACATATACTGCACTTTTCACACTAACTCAACACGAATTCAAAATAAACCATGCTGTCCTTCAAAAACATGCAAGAATTGATGTTTCTAAAGTGGAAATGTCATTCTATGACAGTTTGACAAATAAATACAAATGAATCTAAAATACTCATATTCTGTCATTTTCAGGTCGGAATAACGCTATTTGAGCGAGAAAAGCACAAAATGAACATATACTGCACTTTTCACACTAACTCAACACGAATTCAAAATAAACCATGCTGTCCTTCAAAAACATGCAAGAATTGATGTTTCTAAAGTGGAAATGTCATTCTATGACAGTTTGACAAATAAATACAAATGAATCTAAAATACTCATATTCTGTCATTTTCAGGTCGGAATAACGCTATTTGAGCGAGAAAAGCACAAAATGAACATATACTGCACTTTTCACACTAACTCAACACGAATTCAAAATAAACCATGCTGTCCTTCAAAAACATGCAAGAATTGATGTTTCTAAAGTGGAAATGTCATTCTATGACAGTTTGACAAATAAATACAAATGAATCTAAAATACTCATATTCTGTCATTTTCAGGTCGGAATAACGCTATTTGAGCGAGAAAAGCACAAAATGAACATATACTGCACTTTTCACACTAACTCAACACGAATTCAAAATAAACCATGCTGTCCTTCAAAAACATGCAAGAATTGATGTTTCTAAAGTGGAAATGTCATTCTATGACAGTTTGACAAATAAATACAAATGAATCTAAAATACTCATATTCTGTCATTTTCAGGTCGGAATAACGCTATTTGAGCGAGAAAAGCACAAAATGAACATATACTGCACTTTTCACACTAACTCAACACGAATTCAAAATAAACCATGCTGTCCTTCAAAAACATGCAAGAATTGATGTTTCTAAAGTGGAAATGTCATTCTATGACAGTTTGACAAATAAATACAAATGAATCTAAAATACTCATATTCTGTCATTTTCAGGTCGGAATAACGCTATTTGAGCGAGAAAAGCACAAAATGAACATATACTGCACTTTTCACACTAACTCAACACGAATTCAAAACAAACCATGCTGTCCTTCAAAAACATGCAAGAATTGATGTTTCTAAAGTGGAAATGTCATTCTCAGACAGTTTGACAAATAAATACAAATGAATCTAAAATACTCATATTCTGTCATTTTCAGGTCGGAATAACGCTATTTGAGCGAGAAAAGCACAAAATGAACATATACTGCACTTTTCACACTAACTCAACACGAATTCAAAATAAACCATGCTGTCCTTCAAAAACATGCAAGAATTGATGTTTCTAAAGTGGAAATGTCATTCTATGACAGTTTGACAAATAAATACAAATGAATCTAAAATACTCATATTCTGTCATTTTCAGGTCGGAATAACGCTATTTGAGCGAGAAAAGCACAAAATGAACATATACTGCACTTTTCACACTAACTCAACACGAATTCAAAATAAACCATGCTGTCCTTCAAAAACATGCAAGAATTGATGTTTCTAAAGTGGAAATGTCATTCTATGACAGTTTGACAAATAAATACAAATGAATCTAAAATACTCATATTCTGTCATTTTCAGGTCGGAATAACGCTATTTGAGCGAGAAAAGCACAAAATGAACATATACTGCACTTTTCACACTAACTCAACACGAATTCAAAATAAACCATGCTGTCCTTCAAAAACATGCAAGAATTGATGTTTCTAAAGTGGAAATGTCATTCTATGACAGTTTGACAAATAAATACAAATGAATCTAAAATACTCATATTCTGTCATTTTCAGGTCGGAATAACGCTATTTGAGCGAGAAAAGCACAAAATGAACATATACTGCACTTTTCACACTAACTCAACACGAATTCAAAATAAACCATGCTGTCCTTCAAAAACATGCAAGAATTGATGTTTCTAAAGTGGAAATGTCATTCTATGACAGTTTGACAAATAAATACAAATGAATCTAAAATACTCATATTCTGTCATTTTCAGGTCGGAATAACGCTATTTGAGCGAGAAAAGCACAAAATGAACATATACTGCACTTTTCACACTAACTCAACACGAATTCAAAATAAACCATGCTGTCCTTCAAAAACATGCAAGAATTGATGTTTCTAAAGTGGAAATGTCATTCTATGACAGTTTGACAAATAAATACAAATGAATCTAAAATACTCATATTCTGTCATTTTCAGGTCGGAATAACGCTATTTGAGCGAGAAAAGCACAAAATGAACATATACTGCACTTTTCACACTAACTCAACACGAATTCAAAATAAACCATGCTGTCCTTCAAAAACATGCAAGAATTGATGTTTCTAAAGTGGAAATGTCATTCTATGACAGTTTGACAAATAAATACAAATGAATCTAAAATACTCATATTCTGTCATTTTCAGGTCGGAATAACGCTATTTGAGCGAGAAAAGCACAAAATGAACATATACTGCACTTTTCACACTAACTCAACACGAATTCAAAATAAACCATGCTGTCCTTCAAAAACATGCAAGAATTGATGTTTCTAAAGTGGAAATGTCATTCTATGACAGTTTGACAAATAAATACAAATGAATCTAAAATACTCATATTCTGTCATTTTCAGGTCGGAATAACGCTATTTGAGCGAGAAAAGCACAAAATGAACATATACTGCACTTTTCACACTAACTCAACACGAATTCAAAATAAACCATGCTGTCCTTCAAAAACATGCAAGAATTGATGTTTCTAAAGTGGAAATGTCATTCTATGACAGTTTGACAAATAAATACAAATGAATCTAAAATACTCATATTCTGTCATTTTCAGGTCGGAATAACGCTATTTGAGCGAGAAAAGCACAAAATGAACATATACTGCACTTTTCACACTAACTCAACACGAATTCAAAATAAACCATGCTGTCCTTCAAAAACATGCAAGAATTGATGTTTCTAAAGTGGAAATGTCATTCTATGACAGTTTGACAAATAAATACAAATGAATCTAAAATACTCATATTCTGTCATTTTCAGGTCGGAATAACGCTATTTGAGCGAGAAAAGCACAAAATGAACATATACTGCACTTTTCACACTAACTCAACACGAATTCAAAATAAACCATGCTGTCCTTCAAAAACATGCAAGAATTGATGTTTCTAAAGTGGAAATGTCATTCTATGACAGTTTGACAAATAAATACAAATGAATCTAAAATACTCATATTCTGTCATTTTCAGGTCGGAATAACGCTATTTGAGCGAGAAAAGCACAAAATGAACATATACTGCACTTTTCACACTAACTCAACACGAATTCAAAATAAACCATGCTGTCCTTCAAAAACATGCAAGAATTGATGTTTCTAAAGTGGAAATGTCATTCTATGACAGTTTGACAAATAAATACAAATGAATCTAAAATACTCATATTCTGTCATTTTCAGGTCGGAATAACGCTATTTGAGCGAGAAAAGCACAAAATGAACATATACTGCACTTTTCACACTAACTCAACACGAATTCAAAATAAACCATGCTGTCCTTCAAAAACATGCAAGAATTGATGTTTCTAAAGTGGAAATGTCATTCTATGACAGTTTGACAAATAAATACAAATGAATCTAAAATACTCATATTCTGTCATTTTCAGGTCGGAATAACGCTATTTGAGCGAGAAAAGCACAAAATGAACATATACTGCACTTTTCACACTAACTCAACACGAATTCAAAATAAACCATGCTGTCCTTCAAAAACATGCAAGAATTGATGTTTCTAAAGTGGAAATGTCATTCTATGACAGTTTGACAAATAAATACAAATGAATCTAAAATACTCATATTCTGTCATTTTCAGGTCGGAATAACGCTATTTGAGCGAGAAAAGCACAAAATGAACATATACTGCACTTTTCACACTAACTCAACACGAATTCAAAATAAACCATGCTGTCCTTCAAAAACATGCAAGAATTGATGTTTCTAAAGTGGAAATGTCATTCTATGACAGTTTGACAAATAAATACAAATGAATCTAAAATACTCATATTCTGTCATTTTCAGGTCGGAATAACGCTATTTGAGCGAGAAAAGCACAAAATGAACATATACTGCACTTTTCACACTAACTCAACACGAATTCAAAATAAACCATGCTGTCCTTCAAAAACATGCAAGAATTGATGTTTCTAAAGTGGAAATGTCATTCTATGACAGTTTGACAAATAAATACAAATGAATCTAAAATACTCATATTCTGTCATTTTCAGGTCGGAATAACGCTATTTGAGCGAGAAAAGCACAAAATGAACATATACTGCACTTTTCACACTAACTCAACACGAATTCAAAATAAACCATGCTGTCCTTCAAAAACATGCAAGAATTGATGTTTCTAAAGTGGAAATGTCATTCTATGACAGTTTGACAAATAAATACAAATGAATCTAAAATACTCATATTCTGTCATTTTCAGGTCGGAATAACGCTATTTGAGCGAGAAAAGCACAAAATGAACATATACTGCACTTTTCACACTAACTCAACACGAATTCAAAATAAACCATGCTGTCCTTCAAAAACATGCAAGAATTGATGTTTCTAAAGTGGAAATGTCATTCTATGACAGTTTGACAAATAAATACAAATGAATCTAAAATACTCATATTCTGTCATTTTCAGGTCGGAATAACGCTATTTGAGCGAGAAAAGCACAAAATGAACATATACTGCACTTTTCACACTAACTCAACACGAATTCAAAATAAACCATGCTGTCCTTCAAAAACATGCAAGAATTGATGTTTCTAAAGTGGAAATGTCATTCTCATGACAGTTTGACAAATAAATACAAATGAATCTAAAATACTCATATTCTGTCATTTTCAGGTCGGAATAACGCTATTTGAGCGAGAAAAGCACAAAATGAACATATACTGCACTTTTCACACTAACTCAACACGAATTCAAAATAAACCATGCTGTCCTTCAAAAACATGCAAGAATTGATGTTTCTAAAGTGGAAATGTCATTCTATGACAGTTTGACAAATAAATACAAATGAATCTAAAATACTCATATTCTGTCATTTTCAGGTCGGAATAACGCTATTTGAGCGAGAAAAGCACAAAATGAACATATACTGCACTTTTCACACTAACTCAACACGAATTCAAAATAAACCATGCTGTCCTTCAAAAACATGCAAGAATTGATGTTTCTAAAGTGGAAATGTCATTCTATGACAGTTTGACAAATAAATACAAATGAATCTAAAATACTCATATTCTGTCATTTTCAGGTCGGAATAACGCTATTTGAGCGAGAAAAGCACAAAATGAACATATACTGCACTTTTCACACTAACTCAACACGAATTCAAAATAAACCATGCTGTCCTTCAAAAACATGCAAGAATTGATGTTTCTAAAGTGGAAATGTCATTCTATGACAGTTTGACAAATAAATACAAATGAATCTAAAATACTCATATTCTGTCATTTTCAGGTCGGAATAACGCTATTTGAGCGAGAAAAGCACAAAATGAACATATACTGCACTTTTCACACTAACTCAACACGAATTCAAAATAAACCATGCTGTCCTTCAAAAACATGCAAGAATTGATGTTTCTAAAGTGGAAATGTCATTCTATGACAGTTTGACAAATAAATACAAATGAATCTAAAATACTCATATTCTGTCATTTTCAGGTCGGAATAACGCTATTTGAGCGAGAAAAGCACAAAATGAACATATACTGCACTTTTCACACTAACTCAACACGAATTCAAAATAAACCATGCTGTCCTTCAAAAACATGCAAGAATTGATGTTTCTAAAGTGGAAATGTCATTCTATGACAGTTTGACAAATAAATACAAATGAATCTAAAATACTCATATTCTGTCATTTTCAGGTCGGAATAACGCTATTTGAGCGAGAAAAGCACAAAATGAACATATACTGCACTTTTCACACTAACTCAACACGAATTCAAAATAAACCATGCTGTCCTTCAAAAACATGCAAGAATTGATGTTTCTAAAGTGGAAATGTCATTCTATGACAGTTTGACAAATAAATACAAATGAATCTAAAATACTCATATTCTGTCATTTTCAGGTCGGAATAACGCTATTTGAGCGAGAAAAGCACAAAATGAACATATACTGCACTTTTCACACTAACTCAACACGAATTCAAAATAAACCATGCTGTCCTTCAAAAACATGCAAGAATTGATGTTTCTAAAGTGGAAATGTCATTCTATGACAGTTTGACAAATAAATACAAATGAATCTAAAATACTCATATTCTGTCATTTTCAGGTCGGAATAACGCTATTTGAGCGAGAAAAGCACAAAATGAACATATACTGCACTTTTCACACTAACTCAACACGAATTCAAAATAAACCATGCTGTCCTTCAAAAACATGCAAGAATTGATGTTTCTAAAGTGGAAATGTCATTCTATGACAGTTTGACAAATAAATACAAATGAATCTAAAATACTCATATTCTGTCATTTTCAGGTCGGAATAACGCTATTTGAGCGAGAAAAGCACAAAATGAACATATACTGCACTTTTCACACTAACTCAACACGAATTCAAAATAAACCATGCTGTCCTTCAAAAACATGCAAGAATTGATGTTTCTAAAGTGGAAATGTCATTCTATGACAGTTTGACAAATAAATACAAATGAATCTAAAATACTCATATTCTGTCATTTTCAGGTCGGAATAACGCTATTTGAGCGAGAAAAGCACAAAATGAACATATACTGCACTTTTCACACTAACTCAACACGAATTCAAAATAAACCATGCTGTCCTTCAAAAACATGCAAGAATTGATGTTTCTAAAGTGGAAATGTCATTCTCAGACAGTTTGACAAATAAATACAAATGAATCTAAAATACTCATATTCTGTCATTTTCAGGTCGGAATAACGCTATTTGAGCGAGAAAAGCACAAAATGAACATATACTGCACTTTTCACACTAACTCAACACGAATTCAAATAAACCATGCTGTCCTTCAAAAACATGCAAGAATTGATGTTTCTAAAGTGGAAATGTCATTCTATGACAGTTTGACAAATAAATACAAATGAATCTAAAATACTCATATTCTGTCATTTTCAGGTCGGAATAACGCTATTTGAGCGAGAAAAGCACAAAATGAACATATACTGCACTTTTCACACTAACTCAACACGAATTCAAAATAAACCATGCTGTCCTTCAAAAACATGCAAGAATTGATGTTTCTAAAGTGGAAATGTCATTCTCAGACAGTTTGACAAATAAATACAAATGAATCTAAAATACTCATATTCTGTCATTTTCAGGTCGGAATAACGCTATTTGAGCGAGAAAAGCACAAAATGAACATATACTGCACTTTTCACACTAACTCAACACGAATTCAAAATAAACCATGCTGTCCTTCAAAAACATGCAAGAATTGATGTTTCTAAAGTGGAAATGTCATTCTATGACAGTTTGACAAATAAATACAAATGAATCTAAAATACTCATATTCTGTCATTTTCAGGTCGGAATAACGCTATTTGAGCGAGAAAAGCACAAAATGAACATATACTGCACTTTTCACACTAACTCAACACGAATTCAAAATAAACCATGCTGTCCTTCAAAAACATGCAAGAATTGATGTTTCTAAAGTGGAAATGTCATTCTATGACAGTTTGACAAATAAATACAAATGAATCTAAAATACTCATATTCTGTCATTTTCAGGTCGGAATAACGCTATTTGAGCGAGAAAAGCACAAAATGAACATATACTGCACTTTTCACACTAACTCAACACGAATTCAAAACAAACCATGCTGTCCTTCAAAAACATGCAAGACTTCATGTTTCTACAGTGGAAATTGTCATTCTCAGACAGTTTGATGCATAAAAACACATGAATCTAAAACAATCAAATTCTGTCATTTTCAAGTCAAATAACGCTATTTGAGCGAGAAAAGCACAAAATGAACATATACTGCACTTTTCACACTAACTCAACACGAATTCAAAACAAACCATGCTGTCCTTCAAAAACATGCAAGAATTGATGTTTCTAAAGTGGAAATGTCAGTCTATGACAGTTTGACAAATAAATACAAATGAATCTAAAATACTCATATTCTGTCATTTTCAGGTCGGAATAACGCTATTTGAGCGAGAAAAGCACAAAATGAACATATACTGCACTTTTCACACTAACTCAACACGAATTCAAAATAAACCATGCTGTCCTTCAAAAACATGCAAGAATTGATGTTTCTAAAGTGGAAATGTCATTCTATGACAGTTTGACAAATAAATACAAATGAATCTAAAATACTCATATTCTGTCATTTTCAGGTCGGAATAACGCTATTTGAGCGAGAAAAGCACAAAATGAACATATACTGCACTTTTCACACTAACTCAACACGAATTCAAAATAAACCATGCTGTCCTTCAAAAACATGCAAGAATTGATGTTTCTAAAGTGGAAATGTCATTCTATGACAGTTTGACAAATAAATACAAATGAATCTAAAATACTCATATTCTGTCATTTTCAGGTCGGAATAACGCTATTTGAGCGAGAAAAGCACAAAATGAACATATACTGCACTTTTCACACTAACTCAACACGAATTCAAAATAAACCATGCTGTCCTTCAAAAACATGCAAGAATTGATGTTTCTAAAGTGGAAATGTCATTCTCAGACAGTTTGACAAATAAATACAAATGAATCTAAAATACTCATATTCTGTCATTTTCAGGTCGGAATAACGCTATTTGAGCGAGAAAAGCACAAAATGAACATATACTGCACTTTTCACACTAACTCAACACGAATTCAAAATAAACCATGCTGTCCTTCAAAAACATGCAAGACTTCATGTTTCTACAGTGGAAATGTCATTCTCAGACAGTTTGACATAAATACAAATGAATCTAAAACAATCATATTCTGTCATTTTCAAGTCAAAATAACGCTATTTGAGCGAGAAAAGCACAAAATGAACATATACTGCACTTTTCACACTAACTCAACACGAATTCAAAATAAACCATGCTGTCCTTCAAAAACATGCAAGAATTGATGTTTCTAAAGTGGAAATGTCATTCTCAGACAGTTTGACAAATAAATACAAATGAATCTAAAATACTCATATTCTGTCATTTTCAGGTCGGAATAACGCTATTTGAGCGAGAAAAGCACAAAATGAACATATACTGCACTTTTCACACTAACTCAACACGAATTCAAAATAAACCATGCTGTCCTTCAAAAACATGCAAGAATTGATGTTTCTAAAGTGGAAATGTCATTCTCAGACAGTTTGACAAATAAATACAAATGAATCTAAAATACTCATATTCTGTCATTTTCAGGTCGGAATAACGCTATTTGAGCGAGAAAAGCACAAAATGAACATATACTGCACTTTTCACACTAACTCAACACGAATTCAAAATAAACCATGCTGTCCTTCAAAAACATGCAAGAATTGATGTTTCTAAAGTGGAAATGTCATTCTCAGACAGTTTGACAAATAAATACAAATGAATCTAAAATACTCATATTCTGTCATTTTCAGGTCGGAATAACGCTATTTGAGCGAGAAAAGCACAAAATGAACATATACTGCACTTTTCACACTAACTCAACACGAATTCAAAATAAACCATGCTGTCCTTCAAAAACATGCAAGAATTGATGTTTCTAAAGTGGAAATGTCATTCTCAGACAGTTTGACAAATAAATACAAATGAATCTAAAATACTCATATTCTGTCATTTTCAGGTCGGAATAACGCTATTGAGCGAGAAAAGCACAAAATGAACATATACTGCACTTTTCACACTAACTCAACACGAATTCAAAATAAACCATGCTGTCCTTCAAAAACATGCAAGAATTGATGTTTCTAAAGTCGAAATGTCATTCTATGACAGTTTGACAAATAAATACAAATGAATCTAAAATACTCATATTCTGTCATTTTCAGGTCGGAATAACGCTATTTGAGCGAGAAAAGCACAAAATGAACATATACTGCACTTTTCACACTAACTCAACACGAATTCAAAATAAACCATGCTGTCCTTCAAAAACATGCAAGAATTGATGTTTCTAAAGTGGAAATGTCATTCTATGACAGTTTGACAAATAAATACAAATGAATCTAAAATACTCATATTCTGTCATTTTCAGGTCGGAATAACGCTATTTGAGCGAGAAAAGCACAAAATGAACATATACTGCACTTTTCACACTAACTCAACACGAATTCAAAATAAACCATGCTGTCCTTCAAAAACATGCAAGAATTGATGTTTCTAAAGTGGAAATGTCATTCTATGACAGTTTGACAAATAAATACAAATGAATCTAAAATACTCATATTCTGTCATTTTCAGGTCGGAATAACGCTATTTGAGCGAGAAAAGCACAAAATGAACATATACTGCACTTTTCACACTAACTCAACACGAATTCAAAATAAACCATGCTGTCCTTCAAAAACATGCAAGAATTGATGTTTCTAAAGTGGAAATGTCATTCTATGACAGTTTGACAAATAAATACAAATGAATCTAAAATACTCATATTCTGTCATTTTCAGGTCGGAATAACGCTATTTGAGCGAGAAAAGCACAAAATGAACATATACTGCACTTTTCACACTAACTCAACACGAATTCAAAATAAACCATGCTGTCCTTCAAAAACATGCAAGAATTGATGTTTCTAAAGTGGAAATGTCATTCTATGACAGTTTGACAAATAAATACAAATGAATCTAAAATACTCATATTCTGTCATTTTCAGGTCGGAATAACGCTATTTGAGCGAGAAAAGCACAAAATGAACATATACTGCACTTTTCACACTAACTCAACACGAATTCAAAATAAACCATGCTGTCCTTCAAAAACATGCAAGAATTGATGTTTCTAAAGTGGAAATGTCATTCTATGACAGTTTGACAAATAAATACAAATGAATCTAAAATACTCATATTCTGTCATTTTCAGGTCGGAATAACGCTATTTGAGCGAGAAAAGCACAAAATGAACATATACTGCACTTTTCACACTAACTCAACACGAATTCAAAATAAACCATGCTGTCCTTCAAAAACATGCAAGAATTGATGTTTCTAAAGTGGAAATGTCATTCTATGACAGTTTGACAAATAAATACAAATGAATCTAAAATACTCATATTCTGTCATTTTCAGGTCGGAATAACGCTATTTGAGCGAGAAAAGCACAAAATGAACATATACTGCACTTTTCACACTAACTCAACACGAATTCAAAATAAACCATGCTGTCCTTCAAAAACATGCAAGAATTGATGTTTCTAAAGTGGAAATGTCATTCTATGACAGTTTGACAAATAAATACAAATGAATCTAAAATACTCATATTCTGTCATTTTCAGGTCGGAATAACGCTATTTGAGCGAGAAAAGCACAAAATGAACATATACTGCACTTTTCACACTAACTCAACACGAATTCAAAATAAACCATGCTGTCCTTCAAAAACATGCAAGAATTGATGTTTCTAAAGTGGAAATGTCATTCTATGACAGTTTGACAAATAAATACAAATGAATCTAAAATACTCATATTCTGTCATTTTCAGGTCAAAATAACGCTATTTGAGCGAGAAAAGCACAAAATGAACATATACTGCACTTTTCACACTAACTCAACACGAATTCAAAATAAACCATGCTGTCCTTCAAAAACATGCAAGAATTGATGTTTCTAAAGTGGAAATGTCATTCTATGACAGTTTGACAAATAAATACAAATGAATCTAAAATACTCATATTCTGTCATTTTCAGGTCGGAATAACGCTATTTGAGCGAGAAAAGCACAAAATGAACATATACTGCACTTTTCACACTAACTCAACACGAATTCAAAATAAACCATGCTGTCCTTCAAAAACATGCAAGAATTGATGTTTCTAAAGCGGAAATGTCATTCTATGACAGTTTGACAAATAAATACAAATGAATCTAAAATACTCATATTCTGTCATTTTCAGGTCGGAATAACGCTATTTGAGCGAGAAAAGCACAAAATGAACATATACTGCACTTTTCACACTAACTCAACACGAATTCAAAATAAACCATGCTGTCCTTCAAAAACATGCAAGAATTGATGTTTCTAAAGTGGAAATGTCATTCTATGACAGTTTGACAAATAAATACAAATGAATCTAAAATACTCATATTCTGTCATTTTCAGGTCGGAATAACGCTATTTGAGCGAGAAAAGCACAAAATGAACATATACTGCACTTTTCACACTAACTCAACACGAATTCAAAATAAACCATGCTGTCCTTCAAAAACATGCAAGAATTGATGTTTCTAAAGTGGAAATGTCATTCTATGACAGTTTGACAAATAAATACAAATGAATCTAAAATACTCATATTCTGTCATTTTCAGGTCGGAATAACGCTATTTGAGCGAGAAAAGCACAAAATGAACATATACTGCACTTTTCACACTAACTCAACACGAATTCAAAATAAACCATGCTGTCCTTCAAAAACATGCAAGAATTGATGTTTCTAAAGTGGAAATGTCATTCTATGACAGTTTGACAAATAAATACAAATGAATCTAAAATACTCATATTCTGTCATTTTCAGGTCAAAATAACGCTATTTGAGCGAGAAAAGCACAAAATGAACATATACTGCACTTTTCACACTAACTCAACACGAATTCAAAATAAACCATGCTGTCCTTCAAAAACATGCAAGAATTGATGTTTCTAAAGTGGAAATGTCATTCTATGACAGTTTGACAAATAAATACAAATGAATCTAAAATACTCATATTCTGTCATTTTCAGGTCGGAATAACGCTATTTGAGCGAGAAAAGCACAAAATGAACATATACTGCACTTTTCACACTAACTCAACACGAATTCAAAATAAACCATGCTGTCCTTCAAAAACATGCAAGAATTGATGTTTCTAAAGTGGAAATGTCATTCTATGACAGTTTGACAAATAAATACAAATGAATCTAAAATACTCATATTCTGTCATTTTCAGGTCGGAATAACGCTATTTGAGCGAGAAAAGCACAAAATGAACATATACTGCACTTTTCACACTAACTCAACACGAATTCAAAATAAACCATGCTGTCCTTCAAAAACATGCAAGAATTGATGTTTCTAAAGCGGAAATGTCATTCTATGACAGTTTGACAAATAAATACAAATGAATCTAAAATACTCATATTCTGTCATTTTCAGGTCGGAATAACGCTATTTGAGCGAGAAAAGCACAAAATGAACATATACTGCACTTTTCACACTAACTCAACACGAATTCAAAATAAACCATGCTGTCCTTCAAAAACATGCAAGAATTGATGTTTCTAAAGTGGAAATGTCATTCTATGACAGTTTGACAAATAAATACAAATGAATCTAAAATACTCATATTCTGTCATTTTCAGGTCGGAATAACGCTATTTGAGCGAGAAAAGCACAAAATGAACATATACTGCACTTTTCACACTAACTCAACACGAATTCAAAATAAACCATGCTGTCCTTCAAAAACATGCAAGAATTGATGTTTCTAAAGTGGAAATGTCATTCTATGACAGTTTGACAAATAAATACAAATGAATCTAAAATACTCATATTCTGTCATTTTCAGGTCGGAATAACGCTATTTGAGCGAGAAAAGCACAAAATGAACATATACTGCACTTTTCACACTAACTCAACACGAATTCAAAATAAACCATGCTGTCCTTCAAAAACATGCAAGAATTGATGTTTCTAAAGTGGAAATGTCATTCTATGACAGTTTGACAAATAAATACAAATGAATCTAAAATACTCATATTCTGTCATTTTCAGGTCGGAATAACGCTATTTGAGCGAGAAAAGCACAAAATGAACATATACTGCACTTTTCACACTAACTCAACACGAATTCAAAATAAACCATGCTGTCCTTCAAAAACATGCAAGAATTGATGTTTCTAAAGTGGAAATGTCATTCTATGACAGTTTGACAAATAAATACAAATGAATCTAAAATACTCATATTCTGTCATTTTCAGGTCGGAATAACGCTATTTGAGCGAGAAAAGCACAAAATGAACATATACTGCACTTTTCACACTAACTCAACACGAATTCAAAATAAACCATGCTGTCCTTCAAAAACATGCAAGAATTGATGTTTCTAAAGTGGAAATGTCATTCTATGACAGTTTGACAAATAAATACAAATGAATCTAAAATACTCATATTCTGTCATTTTCAGGTCAAAATAACGCTATTTGAGCGAGAAAAGCACAAAATGAACATATACTGCACTTTTCACACTAACTCAACACGAATTCAAAATAAACCATGCTGTCCTTCAAAAACATGCAAGAATTGATGTTTCTAAAGTGGAAATGTCATTCTATGACAGTTTGACAAATAAATGCAAATGAATCTAAAATACTCATATTCTGTCATTTTCAGGTCGGAATAACGCTATTTGAGCGAGAAAAGCACAAAATGAACATATACTGCACTTTTCACACTAACTCAACACGAATTCAAAATAAACCATGCTGTCCTTCAAAAACATGCAAGAATTGATGTTTCTAAAGCGGAAATGTCATTCTATGACAGTTTGACAAATAAATACAAATGAATCTAAAATACTCATATTCTGTCATTTTCAGGTCGGAATAACGCTATTTGAGCGAGAAAAGCACAAAATGAACATATATTGCACTTTTCACACTAACTCAACACGAATTCAAAATAAACCATGCTGTCCTTCAAAAACATGCAAGAATTGATGTTACTAAAGTGGAAATGTCATTCTATGACAGTTTGACAAATAAATACAAATGAATCTAAAATACTCATATTCTGTCATTTTCAGGTCGGAATAACGCTATTTGAGCGAGAAAAGCACAAAATGAACATATATTGCACTTTTCACACTAACTCAACACGAATTCAAAATAAACCATGCTGTCCTTCAAAAACATGCAAGAATTGATGTTTCTAAAGTGGAAATGTCATTCTATGACAGTTTGACAAATAAATACAAATGAATCTAAAATACTCATATTCTGTCATTTTCAGGTCGGAATAACGCTATTTGAGCGAGAAAAGCACAAAATGAACATATACTGCACTTTTCACACTAACTCAACACGAATTCAAAATAAACCATGCTGTCCTTCAAAAACATGCAAGAATTGATGTTTCTAAAGTGGAAATGTCATTCTATGACAGTTTGACAAATAAATACAAATGAATCTAAAATACTCATATTCTGTCATTTTCAGGTCGGAATAACGCTATTTGAGCGAGAAAAGCACAAAATGAACATATACTGCACTTTTCACACTAATTCAACACGAATTCAAAATAAACCATGCTGTCCTTCAAAAACATGCAAGAATTGATGTTTCTAAAGTGGAAATGTCATTCTATGACAGTTTGACAAATAAATACAAATGAATCTAAAATACTCATATTCTGTCATTTTCAGGTCGGAATAACGCTATTTGAGCGAGAAAAGCACAAAATGAACATATATTGCACTTTTCACACTAACTCAACACGAATTCAAAATAAACCATGCTGTCCTTCAAAAACATGCAAGAATTGATGTTTCTAAAGTGGAAATGTCATTCTATGACAGTTTGACAAATAAATACAAATGAATCTAAAATACTCATATTCTGTCATTTTCAGGTCGGAATAACGCTATTTGAGCGAGAAAAGCACAAAATGAACATATACTGCACTTTTCACACTAACTCAACACGAATTCAAAATAAACCATGCTGTCCTTCAAAAACATGCAAGAATTGATGTTTCTAAAGCGGAAATGTCATTCTATGACAGTTTGACAAATAAATACAAATGAATCTAAAATACTCATATTCTGTCATTTTCAGGTCGGAATAACGCTATTTGAGCGAGAAAAGCACAAAATGAACATATATTGCACTTTTCACACTAACTCAACACGAATTCAAAATAAACCATGCTGTCCTTCAAAAACATGCAAGAATTGATGTTACTAAAGTGGAAATGTCATTCTATGACAGTTTGACAAATAAATACAAATGAATCTAAAATACTCATATTCTGTCATTTTCAGGTCGGAATAACGCTATTTGAGCGAGAAAAGCACAAAATGAACATATATTGCACTTTTCACACTAACTCAACACGAATTCAAAATAAACCATGCTGTCCTTCAAAAACATGCAAGAATTGATGTTTCTAAAGTGGAAATGTCATTCTATGACAGTTTGACAAATAAATACAAATGAATCTAAAATACTCATATTCTGTCATTTTCAGGTCGGAATAACGCTATTTGAGCGAGAAAAGCACAAAATGAACATATACTGCACTTTTCACACTAATTCAACACGAATTCAAAATAAACCATGCTGTCCTTCAAAAACATGCAAGAATTGATGTTTCTAAAGTGGAAATGTCATTCTATGACAGTTTGACAAATAAATACAAATGAATCTAAAATACTCATATTCTGTCATTTTCAGGTCGGAATAACGCTATTTGAGCGAGAAAAGCACAAAATGAACATATATTGCACTTTTCACACTAACTCAACACGAATTCAAAATAAACCATGCTGTCCTTCAAAAACATGCAAGAATTGATGTTTCTAAAGTGGAAATGTCATTCTATGACAGTTTGACAAATAAATACAAATGAATCTAAAATACTCATATTCTGTCATTTTCAGGTCAAAATAACGCTATTTGAGCGAGAAAAGCACAAAATGAACATATACTGCACTTTTCACACTAACTCAACACGAATTCAAAATAAACCATGCTGTCCTTCAAAAACATGCAAGAATTGATGTTTCTAAAGTGGAAATGTCATTCTATGACAGTTTGACAAATAAATACAAATGAATCTAAAATACTCATATTCTGTCATTTTCAGGTCGGAATAACGCTATTTGAGCGAGAAAAGCACAAAATGAACATATACTGCACTTTTCACACTAACTCAACACGAATTCAAAATAAACCATGCTGTCCTTCAAAAACATGCAAGAATTGATGTTTCTAAAGTGGAAATGTCATTCTATGACAGTTTGACAAATAAATACAAATGAATCTAAAATACTCATATTCTGTCATTTTCAGGTCGGAATAACGCTATTTGAGCGAGAAAAGCACAAAATGAACATATACTGCACTTTTCACACTAACTCAACACGAATTCAAAATAAACCATGCTGTCCTTCAAAAACATGCAAGAATTGATGTTTCTAAAGTGGAAATGTCATTCTATGACAGTTTGACAAATAAATACAAATGAATCTAAAATACTCATATTCTGTCATTTTCAGGTCGGAATAACGCTATTTGAGCGAGAAAAGCACAAAATGAACATATACTGCACTTTTCACACTAACTCAACACGAATTCAAAATAAACCATGCTGTCCTTCAAAAACATGCAAGAATTGATGTTTCTAAAGTGGAAATGTCATTCTATGACAGTTTGACAAATAAATGCAAATGAATCTAAAATACTCATTTTCTGTCATTTTCAGGTCGGAATAACGCTATTTGAGCGAGAAAAGCACAAAATGAACATATACTGCACTTTTCACACTAACTCAACACGAATTCAAAATAAACCATGCTGTCCTTCAAAAACATGCAAGAATTGATGTTTCTAAAGCGGAAATGTCATTCTATGACAGTTTGACAAATAAATACAAATGAATCTAAAATACTCATATTCTGTCATTTTCAGGTCGGAATAACGCTATTTGAGCGAGAAAAGCACAAAATGAACATATATTGCACTTTTCACACTAACTCAACACGAATTCAAAATAAACCATGCTGTCCTTCAAAAACATGCAAGAATTGATGTTACTAAAGTGGAAATGTCATTCTATGACAGTTTGACAAATAAATACAAATGAATCTAAAATACTCATATTCTGTCATTTTCAGGTCGGAATAACGCTATTTGAGCGAGAAAAGCACAAAATGAACATATACTGCACTTTTCACACTAACTCAACACGAATTCAAAATAAACCATGCTGTCCTTCAAAAACATGCAAGAATTGATGTTTCTAAAGTGGAAATGTCATTCTATGACAGTTTGACAAATAAATACAAATGAATCTAAAATACTCATATTCTGTCATTTTCAGGTCGGAATAACGCTATTTGAGCGAGAAAAGCACAAAATGAACATATACTGCACTTTTCACACTAATTCAACACGAATTCAAAATAAACCATGCTGTCCTTCAAAAACATGCAAGAATTGATGTTTCTAAAGTGGAAATGTCATTCTATGACAGTTTGACAAATAAATACAAATGAATCTAAAATACTCATATTCTGTCATTTTCAGGTCGGAATAACGCTATTTGAGCGAGAAAAGCACAAAATGAACATATATTGCACTTTTCACACTAACTCAACACGAATTCAAAATAAACCATGCTGTCCTTCAAAAACATGCAAGAATTGATGTTTCTAAAGTGGAAATGTCATTCTATGACAGTTTGACAAATAAATACAAATGAATCTAAAATACTCATATTCTGTCATTTTCAGGTCAAAATAACGCTATTTGAGCGAGAAAAGCACAAAATGAACATATACTGCACTTTTCACACTAACTCAACACGAATTCAAAATAAACCATGCTGTCCTTCAAAAACATGCAAGAATTGATGTTTCTAAAGTGGAAATGTCATTCTATGACAGTTTGACAAATAAATACAAATGAATCTAAAATACTCATATTCTGTCATTTTCAGGTCGGAATAACGCTATTTGAGCGAGAAAAGCACAAAATGAACATATATTGCACTTTTCACACTAACTCAACACGAATTCAAAATAAACCATGCTGTCCTTCAAAAACATGCAAGAATTGATGTTACTAAAGTGGAAATGTCATTCTATGACAGTTTGACAAATAAATACAAATGAATCTAAAATACTCATATTCTGTCATTTTCAGGTCGGAATAACGCTATTTGAGCGAGAAAAGCACAAAATGAACATATATTGCACTTTTCACACTAACTCAACACGAATTCAAAATAAACCATGCTGTCCTTCAAAAACATGCAAGAATTGATGTTTCTAAAGTGGAAATGTCATTCTATGACAGTTTGACAAATAAATACAAATGAATCTAAAATACTCATATTCTGTCATTTTCAGGTCGGAATAACGCTATTTGAGCGAGAAAAGCACAAAATGAACATATACTGCACTTTTCACACTAACTCAACACGAATTCAAAATAAACCATGCTGTCCTTCAAAAACATGCAAGAATTGATGTTTCTAAAGTGGAAATGTCATTCTATGACAGTTTGACAAATAAATACAAATGAATCTAAAATACTCATATTCTGTCATTTTCAGGTCGGAATAACGCTATTTGAGCGAGAAAAGCACAAAATGAACATATACTGCACTTTTCACACTAATTCAACACGAATTCAAAATAAACCATGCTGTCCTTCAAAAACATGCAAGAATTGATGTTTCTAAAGTGGAAATGTCATTCTATGACAGTTTGACAAATAAATACAAATGAATCTAAAATACTCATATTCTGTCATTTTCAGGTCGGAATAACGCTATTTGAGCGAGAAAAGCACAAAATGAACATATATTGCACTTTTCACACTAACTCAACACGAATTCAAAATAAACCATGCTGTCCTTCAAAAACATGCAAGAATTGATGTTTCTAAAGTGGAAATGTCATTCTATGACAGTTTGACAAATAAATACAAATGAATCTAAAATACTCATATTCTGTCATTTTCAGGTCAAAATAACGCTATTTGAGCGAGAAAAGCACAAAATGAACATATACTGCACTTTTCACACTAACTCAACACGAATTCAAAATAAACCATGCTGTCCTTCAAAAACATGCAAGAATTGATGTTTCTAAAGTGGAAATGTCATTCTATGACAGTTTGACAAATAAATACAAATGAATCTAAAATACTCATATTCTGTCATTTTCAGGTCGGAATAACGCTATTTGAGCGAGAAAAGCACAAAATGAACATATACTGCACTTTTCACACTAACTCAACACGAATTCAAAATAAACCATGCTGTCCTTCAAAAACATGCAAGAATTGATGTTTCTAAAGTGGAAATGTCATTCTATGACAGTTTGACAAATAAATACAAATGAATCTAAAATACTCATATTCTGTCATTTTCAGGTCGGAATAACGCTATTTGAGCGAGAAAAGCACAAAATGAACATATACTGCACTTTTCACACTAACTCAACACGAATTCAAAATAAACCATGCTGTCCTTCAAAAACATGCAAGAATTGATGTTTCTAAAGTGGAAATGTCATTCTATGACAGTTTGACAAATAAATACAAATGAATCTAAAATACTCATATTCTGTCATTTTCAGGTCGGAATAACGCTATTTGAGCGAGAAAAGCACAAAATGAACATATACTGCACTTTTCACACTAACTCAACACGAATTCAAAATAAACCATGCTGTCCTTCAAAAACATGCAAGAATTGATGTTTCTAAAGTGGAAATGTCATTCTATGACAGTTTGACAAATAAATGCAAATGAATCTAAAATACTCATATTCTGTCATTTTCAGGTCGGAATAACGCTATTTGAGCGAGAAAAGCACAAAATGAACATATACTGCACTTTTCACACTAACTCAACACGAATTCAAAATAAACCATGCTGTCCTTCAAAAACATGCAAGAATTGATGTTTCTAAAGCGGAAATGTCATTCTATGACAGTTTGACAAATAAATACAAATGAATCTAAAATACTCATATTCTGTCATTTTCAGGTCGGAATAACGCTATTTGAGCGAGAAAAGCACAAAATGAACATATATTGCACTTTTCACACTAACTCAACACGAATTCAAAATAAACCATGCTGTCCTTCAAAAACATGCAAGAATTGATGTTACTAAAGTGGAAATGTCATTCTATGACAGTTTGACAAATAAATACAAATGAATCTAAAATACTCATATTCTGTCATTTTCAGGTCGGAATAACGCTATTTGAGCGAGAAAAGCACAAAATGAACATATACTGCACTTTTCACACTAACTCAACACGAATTCAAAATAAACCATGCTGTCCTTCAAAAACATGCAAGAATTGATGTTTCTAAAGTGGAAATGTCATTCTATGACAGTTTGACAAATAAATACAAATGAATCTAAAATACTCATATTCTGTCATTTTCAGGTCGGAATAACGCTATTTGAGCGAGAAAAGCACAAAATGAACATATACTGCACTTTTCACACTAATTCAACACGAATTCAAAATAAACCATGCTGTCCTTCAAAAACATGCAAGAATTGATGTTTCTAAAGTGGAAATGTCATTCTATGACAGTTTGACAAATAAATACAAATGAATCTAAAATACTCATATTCTGTCATTTTCAGGTCGGAATAACGCTATTTGAGCGAGAAAAGCACAAAATGAACATATATTGCACTTTTCACACTAACTCAACACGAATTCAAAATAAACCATGCTGTCCTTCAAAAACATGCAAGAATTGATGTTTCTAAAGTGGAAATGTCATTCTATGACAGTTTGACAAATAAATACAAATGAATCTAAAATACTCATATTCTGTCATTTTCAGGTCAAAATAACGCTATTTGAGCGAGAAAAGCACAAAATGAACATATACTGCACTTTTCACACTAACTCAACACGAATTCAAAATAAACCATGCTGTCCTTCAAAAACATGCAAGAATTGATGTTTCTAAAGTGGAAATGTCATTCTATGACAGTTTGACAAATAAATACAAATGAATCTAAAATACTCATATTCTGTCATTTTCAGGTCGGAATAACGCTATTTGAGCGAGAAAAGCACAAAATGAACATATACTGCACTTTTCACACTAACTCAACACGAATTCAAAATAAACCATGCTGTCCTTCAAAAACATGCAAGAATTGATGTTTCTAAAGTGGAAATGTCATTCTATGACAGTTTGACAAATAAATACAAATGAATCTAAAATACTCATATTCTGTCATTTTCAGGTCGGAATAACGCTATTTGAGCGAGAAAAGCACAAAATGAACATATATTGCACTTTTCACACTAACTCAACACGAATTCAAAATAAACCATGCTGTCCTTCAAAAACATGCAAGAATTGATGTTACTAAAGTGGAAATGTCATTCTATGACAGTTTGACAAATAAATACAAATGAATCTAAAATACTCATATTCTGTCATTTTCAGGTCGGAATAACGCTATTTGAGCGAGAAAAGCACAAAATGAACATATACTGCACTTTTCACACTAACTCAACACGAATTCAAAATAAACCATGCTGTCCTTCAAAAACATGCAAGAATTGATGTTTCTAAAGTGGAAATGTCATTCTATGACAGTTTGACAAATAAATACAAATGAATCTAAAATACTCATATTCTGTCATTTTCAGGTCGGAATAACGCTATTTGAGCGAGAAAAGCACAAAATGAACATATACTGCACTTTTCACACTAACTCAACACGAATTCAAAATAAACCATGCTGTCCTTCAAAAACATGCAAGAATTGATGTTTCTAAAGTGGAAATGTCATTCTATGACAGTTTGACAAATAAATACAAATGAATCTAAAATACTCATATTCTGTCATTTTCAGGTCGGAATAACGCTATTTGAGCGAGAAAAGCACAAAATGAACATATACTGCACTTTTCACACTAACTCAACACGAATTCAAAATAAACCATGCTGTCCTTCAAAAACATGCAAGAATTGATGTTTCTAAAGCGGAAATGTCATTCTATGACAGTTTGACAAATAAATACAAATGAATCTAAAATACTCATATTCTGTCATTTTCAGGTCGGAATAACGCTATTTGAGCGAGAAAAGCACAAAATGAACATATACTGCACTTTTCACACTAACTCAACACGAATTCAAAATAAACCATGCTGTCCTTCAAAAACATGCAAGAATTGATGTTTCTAAAGTGGAAATGTCATTCTATGACAGTTTGACAAATAAATACAAATGAATCTAAAATACTCATATTCTGTCATTTTCAGGTCGGAATAACGCTATTTGAGCGAGAAAAGCACAAAATGAACATATATTGCACTTTTCACACTAACTCAACACGAATTCAAAATAAACCATGCTGTCCTTCAAAAACATGCAAGAATTGATGTTACTAAAGTGGAAATGTCATTCTATGACAGTTTGACAAATAAATACAAATGAATCTAAAATACTCATATTCTGTCATTTTCAGGTCGGAATAACGCTATTTGAGCGAGAAAAGCACAAAATGAACATATACTGCACTTTTCACACTAACTCAACACGAATTCAAAATAAACCATGCTGTCCTTCAAAAACATGCAAGAATTGATGTTTCTAAAGTGGAAATGTCATTCTATGACAGTTTGACAAATAAATACAAATGAATCTAAAATACTCATATTCTGTCATTTTCAGGTCGGAATAACGCTATTTGAGCGAGAAAAGCACAAAATGAACATATACTGCACTTTTCACACTAACTCAACACGAATTCAAAATAAACCATGCTGTCCTTCAAAAACATGCAAGAATTGATGTTTCTAAAGTGGAAATGTCATTCTATGACAGTTTGACAAATAAATACAAATGAATCTAAAATACTCATATTCTGTCATTTTCAGGTCGGAATAACGCTATTTGAGCGAGAAAAGCACAAAATGAACATATACTGCACTTTTCACACTAACTCAACACGAATTCAAAATAAACCATGCTGTCCTTCAAAAACATGCAAGAATTGATGTTTCTAAAGCGGAAATGTCATTCTATGACAGTTTGACAAATAAATACAAATGAATCTAAAATACTCATATTCTGTCATTTTCAGGTCGGAATAACGCTATTTGAGCGAGAAAAGCACAAAATGAACATATACTGCACTTTTCACACTAACTCAACACGAATTCAAAATAAACCATGCTGTCCTTCAAAAACATGCAAGAATTGATGTTTCTAAAGTGGAAATGTCATTCTATGACAGTTTGACAAATAAATACAAATGAATCTAAAATACTCATATTCTGTCATTTTCAGGTCGGAATAACGCTATTTGAGCGAGAAAAGCACAAAATGAACATATATTGCACTTTTCACACTAACTCAACACGAATTCAAAATAAACCATGCTGTCCTTCAAAAACATGCAAGAATTGATGTTTCTAAAGTGGAAATGTCATTCTATGACAGTTTGACAAATAAATACAAATGAATCTAAAATACTCATATTCTGTCATTTTCAGGTCAAAATAACGCTATTTGAGCGAGAAAAGCACAAAATGAACATATACTGCACTTTTCACACTAACTCAACACGAATTCAAAATAAACCATGCTGTCCTTCAAAAACATGCAAGAATTGATGTTTCTAAAGTGGAAATGTCATTCTATGACAGTTTGACAAATAAATACAAATGAATCTAAAATACTCATATTCCGTCATTTTCAGGTCGGAATAACGCTATTTGAGCGAGAAAAGCACAAAATGAACATATACTGCACTTTTCACACTAACTCAACACGAATTCAAAATAAACCATGCTGTCCTTCAAAAACATGCAAAAATTGATGTTTCTAAAGTGGAAATGTCATTCTATGACAGTTTGACAAATAAATACAAATGAATCTAAAATACTCATATTCTGTCATTTTCAGGTCGGAATAACGCTATTTGAGCGAGAAAAGCACAAAATGAACATATACTGCACTTTTCACACTAACTCAACACGAATTCAAAATAAACCATGCTGTCCTTCAAAAACATGCAAGACTTCATGTTTCTACAGTGGAATTGTCATTCTCAGACAGTTTGATGCATAAAAACACATGAATCTAAAACAATCACATTCTGTCATTTTCCGGTCAAAATAACGCTTCTTGAGCGAGAAAGGCACAAAATAAGACAAGACCAACACTTGTTGGATTTTTCACATTAACTACATACGTCGTCAAAATCACCCATGTCCTTCAATAACATGCACAACTGACCAGCGCTAATCAGCTGTCCCATGGCGGTTTTCAAGCAGCGCCACCGGTGTTTGTAGTGCCGCAGCGCTGCCAGATGTGCACTGGTTGGTATGGTGGAGGACACCAGCGTGTGACCGCCAGCTCATCACATAATTCGCGCCTCTACATCAACCGCAATAACAGCTGTAATTACTACCGACCGTGGCGGTACCAGCAACCCTTCCGTAAGTCAAACAACAATCCAAACACACCAGCTCAGAACAGGGTCCAATCCCAGGGTCCGGACTTTACACACAAGGTCTGCTCTATTCTATTCACAATTGATGTGGACAGCCTTGATATGAAGATTAATACATAAGAAGACATCTAAGCAATTAAAAACATTTTTTTGAGGAGGAATTTGCTGTGTTTTGGATATCTTAACAAGCATAATCCCTCTATAAAATGTAAATCCACAAATCATCACAATTCGGTTAATTTCTTGGACACAACCACATTCAAAGGACCTAAATTCACACTACACAACAAATTGGACACAAAAGTTTATTTTCAAATCACATTTATCAGGGTTCCATAATAAACATGCAAGAAGATCACCACCTGACCAATGACAACGAGATGGGTCCCCGGGCGCCGGTCTGGCTGCCCCTGGTCTGCCGCGGAGGAGGGAAGACGAGGATGGGTGAAAAGCGGAGGATAAATTTCACCTCCTGTGCAGTGTCCTGCATGTACGTGTGTGACGAATAAAGGGGAATGTCTCCCCCCGAATCTTGATTCTTGAATATACACACAGACAGAGGATTTTAAACAAGCCACCAAAGTGCTGTTCTTCGCTTTGTCCAGAAGAGGGCACTACAGGACCATTTTTGGAATTATTCTCAACAACAAGGATTGCTATATGATTTGCACAAATAAGAGGTGTTTAAAACCGCCAGACAGGGAAATATTTCTTTAAAAATTGTGTGTATATGGTGATTTGTAAAAGATATGTGTGAGAAACAAGCCTGACAATACATGTACAGTTTACATGTCATAAACGCAATATTGTAAAACAAAAGAATACTGACCAGCATGTTTTCCAGCATTTTGTCTCCCATGACTTGGATGTAGTGCATGCCCTGGCCCTAGAGTGCAATCCACACTGGTCCACGGCCCAGAGACGAAGAGCTGAAAGAGACTGGGTTAATAAATTAGGAACAACATATCCACACGGCCTTAATGAAAGTGTTGAGGAGGAGAGCAGAGGGTGGGGAGGGGAATAGTCTTTCTGAGACAGCTTGACACATAACAACAGCTGAATTTTAAATAGTGACATTCATCTGATTTTACTGTCAAAATCACATTGGATGAGCGAGACAAGCACAATGTCAACACTTGTATTTTTCACAGCAACTGTGAGGGAAGCAGAATCAAAGCATGTTGTCATTCAAAAACATTCACAGTTGCGTGTTTCTCAAGTGGAATTGTCATTCTAAGACAGTGTGACACATGAAAACAAATGAATCTTAAATGATGACGCTCATTTGATTTTAAAATCAAAATCACACTATATGATCGAGATAAGCACAAATTGAACACGTCGGACAGTCACCACCCGGTCTGCTGCAGAACCCTCAGTGGATTCCTACAACAGTCGCAATAATCCACACCACACACATCCACACGCAGACCAAAGAGCACCAAAACACAGGTTTAAAAAAAAAAAAAAAAAAAAAATTAAAAAAGATATTTCTGATTTAATAGATAAAGTTAAAATCCTAACATTCCTATGAGCTCTATTTTATTCACAACTGATGTGGACTGCCTTTAAACTAAGATTCATACATAAGAAGGCATCCAAGCAATTAAAAACATTTTTTTTGAGGAGGAATTTCTTATGTTTCTGGATATCCTAACAAGCATAATCCCTCTATAAAATGTAAATCCATAAATCATCACAATTTGGTTAATTTCTTCGACACAACCACATTAAAAGGACCCAAATTCACACTACACAACCAATCGGACACAAAAGTTTATTTCAAATCACAATTATCATGGTTGCACAGAATATACACACAGACAGAGGATTTTTAAACAAGCCACCTAGGTGCTGTTCTTGGCTTTGTCCAGAAGAGGGCACTACAGGACCATTTTTGGAATTATTTTCAACAACAAGGATTGCTGTATGACTTGCACAAATAAGAGGCGTTTAAAACCACCAGACAGGGGAATATTTCTTTAAATGTTGTGTGTATATGGTGATTTGTAAAAGATATGTGTGAGAAACAAGCCTGACAATACATGTACAGTTTACATGTCTTAAATACAATGTTGTAAAACAAAAGAATACTGACCGGCATGTTTTCCAGCATTTTGTCTCCCATGACTTGGATGCAGTGCATACCCTGGCCCTAGAGTGTAATCCACACTGGTCCACGGCCCAGAGACGAAGAGCTGAGAGAGACTGGGTTAATAAATTAGGAGCAACATATCCACGCAGCCTTAATGAAAGTGTCGAGGAGGAGAGCAGAGGTTGGGGAGGGGATTTCTCATTCTCAGACAGTTTGACACATAACAACAGCTGAATCTCTAATAGCAACATTTATTTGATTTTACCTTGAAAATCACATTATTTGAGCGAGACAAGCACAAATTTCATTTGAAAAAAGTTTTGTTTTGTTGATGTGTGCTTGTGTCCTTGTGTGTGTGTGCTACCACTTCAGACTGTGTGTATTGTAGAGATCTAATGAAGCTCATCTGTTCCATTTGATGCAGTCACAGGTAAGTGGCTCAAGTAAGCTGAGCAGTAGATCACACCCTCCTCGGATGAAAGAGATACTGGATCGCTGTGTTTCGCACCATGTCGTTCCACAATATGAGGACACTAGTAAAAAAAGCAATACAGAAATAAACAATTTAATTATAATTACAAATAATAATCCTAATAATAATATCTCATAGATAGATCTTTTACAGCGCTTTTCAGGGTGTTCAAAGACGGTGCAAGTAATGAAATAAAAGAATAGATCAATACATACATAGATAAATACATACATACACAAATACATGGCAGTTGACATGCGCACAATCTTTGGCTCCTTTCTTCTCTGAAATGGTAAAACCTTTAACAATATACTCCACTACAAGACCTCTCCAGATCACTGTCTCTCCTTGACTTTTCTCAGCGACGGTCTAAGGTAAGGTTCTCTTCCAGAAAATATTGAGTGTTTTCAATAACAGGCAAAGAGGGTATCAATGCTCTCCCTGGTGATCTCATATTGTAACTACACTTGTTAAAATTTACTGGCTGGTCATTCTATGTGGGTCACACTATGATGTCCTTCAAGAATATCCACAGTTGAGTGTCTCTGAGCTGGAAGTTTGATACTCAGACCTAATGGTACTTTATAAGAGCTTCACCCAAAAGAGTCACGTTCATGTGATTTCATTTTGCCATATCATATCATATATTCATGACAATGCCAGTATAATTTCTGTGATTACAAAATTCATATTGTCTCATCTCTCATCTTGTCATCTTCCACTTATCAGGGTCCGGGTCGCGGGGGCAGCAGCATCAGCAAGGAAGCCCTGACAGCCCTCTCCGCAACCACTTCCACCAGCTCCTGCTGAGGGATCCCAAGGTGTTCCCAGGTCAGCTGAGAGACATAATCCCTCCAGCTTGTCCTGGATCTGCCCAAGTTGGCAGAGTTGTCTGACAGCTTAGTTATTGGTTTGATTAATGGTTTACAGTGTAAAAATTTGTTTGTATAGAATAATGACAGTGGCTGAACAGGCTAATTATCAGCTACAAAAACTAATATGTCTATATTTATTTCCTCTTTTTGTCAGCTGCGGTGTGTCTGCAGTGTATCTAGTGCCAAGAAGAGAAAAACAAGTTTCTCATCGGTGTGTTTAATGTTTAGCATGTCAAAAGTGATTTCATTCATTTTTGTGACTGCTCTTATGAGCTCAGACTCAAATGCTAATAGCTACATGGGTGCAGAAACTCTAGCGCCCTGCTGCACTGACCTCTGCCATCATGAAGTGCTTTGAAAGGCTCACCATGCAACAAATAAGATCCAGCCTCCCCTCTCTCCTGGACCTGTTTCAGTATCCATATCAGGCCAACTGGTCCACCGATGATCATCCCTCAGCAGTTAAGCTTGGCCTGAGCAACCTCCTCTGGAATTGGTGGTAGGACTTTGTCACAGAGAGATCACATGCAGCACAGGTCAGCATCAGCAACAGTGATGAGACCAATTACAGGGACGAGGTGAACCCATTGGCCATGTGGTATGGAAATACCAATCTCTCCCTGAATGTGAGGAAAACAAAGGAGATTGTGATTGACTTCTGGAGAACCCACCCCCAACACCCCCTGCTTACCACAAATCATTCTGCTGTGAGAGGGTGAGCAGCACCAAATTACTGAGGACCTCTCCTGAACAACAAACACTGCATCAGTGGCAAACAAAGCCCTCTACTTCCTCCTCAAATTAAAGAGAGTGAGAGCCCCAGCACCCATCATGTGCACTTTTTTACCAAGGTACCATACAAGCTCCACCAGACTGAACTATTTAACCTCACACTTTTTACAATTAAAATGAATTTGTCATTTGGCAGATGCTTTTATCCAAAGCGTCTGCCAAATGACAAATTAAGGGGGGGAGCAGACTTACTTCGATCCCTCTTTATGTCCTGTACATGTGGTGTAATTGACCAAAAAGTTGATTTTTGACTTTGACCCGTAGCCCAGACTTAATTTTACTGTTGAAATATAACAATAACAATTAATATAATGATTTGTTTGTATTTTTCAAATCAGCCAAGACAGAATTCTGTGAAAAGGTTGAACATTCAGGTTGCAGTTTGACAGTCAAGTTAATTTATTTTCTATATGGCGCCAGATCACAACATAAGTCATTTGAGAATACCTTTACTATAGAACAAGCCTTGTCCTTTAATTAAACAAACTAAATAGTCTTAAGTTATGTATCTTATTTACAAGACGACATGTCATTTCTGTTTCTACAATTCTCCTCTGCTCTCTGTATCGCGCACAGCGGAGTTCCACCCCCCCCCCCCCCCCCCCACACACACACACACACACGTGTGTGTGCGCGCACACTCCCACCAGCGGACAGAGAGCGCTTTTCCTGTGGTTCATACATAGAGCAGTGTTTCCTCTACCATCATGTAAGGGGGGCAGACAAAAATATCTGTGTTTTAATTCGATAAATAGGCCAGACGTTTCTGACTTCCCATATCAAGAGGCTCTGGAAATGTTCGTCCAGAGCCTAACTGTTCAGTTGTTATATTGACTGCTGTCATTAAAAGAAACACATGAAAACCATGATTCCTTTCAGTGTTTGTGTCTGTGGTCGTCTCCACAATAAATGAACAGCATGACTTAATTAACCCTTCCTTTTTCATTATCTTTTTTTTTCCCCCAGGCAAAGAGTGTGTGTGTGTGTGTGTGTGTGTGTGTGTGTGTGTGCGTGTGCGTGCGCGTGCGTGCGTGCGTGCGTGTGTGTGTGTCTCTCCCTCTGTTTCAGCCCCTATCAGAAAGTGCTGTTTCTGGTGTCTGTAGCTTTAAATGCAAATCAGCTGCTGCTGCACACCCATGTTACCATGGTAACGGAGAGAGCTTAGACTCATGTAGCGTGTGAAAGTAGTGGACATGGCGGCAATGAATAGACTGAGTGCTTCAGTAGTTCAACGTACATGTTCGAACCTGAATCGGATCCTGAGCCATTTGAGAATACTTTTCAAAAACAAAGTCTTATGTGTATCTTATTTAAATGACAGCATGTCATTTACGGGAGGGTATGTCATTTCTGTCTCTACATGGTCGCGCGTTTACGGTTCTCCTCTGCTCTCTGTATCGCGCACTGCGGAGTCCTGCCCCGATGTGCGCGCCCACACACACACACACACACACACACACACACACACACACACACACCAGCGGGCAGAGAGCGCTTTTTCACTGAGTACATGTGGTCCATACATATAGCCGGGGCTGGACTGGGACCTAAAAATGGCCCGGGCAGTTTTGGCCATGGCGGCGCACCATGATTATTACGATATGCGGAGGCACACGACATACCAGAGCATATATGCGCACATTGTGTTGTTTCAAAAATTAAAATAAAGCACAGTAGCCTACATGGAAGAGAGTAACCATGCTAAAAAATATATATGTTCTTTCACTACTCACAGAGACTTTCATCTTGGGAGAGATGCCACAATTCCCAAAGTGAAAGTGGTTACCAAAGAAACACTGCGATGTTTTTAGACTGGTGTAATGTAGTGAAATTTACAAATACAAATAAGACAACTGGGCATACAGTAAGACCATACATTCATGTAAAATAAAGAGCTCCTCACAGTGGCACCTTTCAGCATGAAAAACAGAGACGGGGGGGGGATCAGTGAAGGTACAGTTTAAATAATACACTGAACAAAAATATGAACGCAACACTTTTGTATTTGCTCCCATTTTTCATGAGCTGAACTCAAAGATCTAAAACATTTTTTATATACACAAAAGACCATTTCTCTCAAATAACCAAGGGCCTTTGCTACTGGTGCAGGTTGCAGACAAACGCTCAAATGCATGCGAATCGAGAGTGACATGCGCGCATGTCACCAGTTGAAAATCATTGATTGAGAGGATAGTTGAGAAGAAAAATCAAATGGCCTTGCAGATACAGAGAACATTAAGAGTCCATAATAAATGAACAGAACGACTAAATTAACCCTTCTCTTCTCATTATCTTTTTTTTTTTCCCCGACCAAAGGCCCACGACCCACTGAAAACGGGCCCACGACCCACTTTTGGACCGTGACCAACCAGTTGAGAATCACTGATTTAGAGGACAGTTGAGAAAAAAGTCACCACTTAGAAATGGCCTTGCAGATACAGAGTGCATTAAGAGTCCATAATAACATTATCTGGTGTGGGATCAATAAAGTCTTATCTTGTCTTATGTCAATCATCTTTCATCGCAATGAGGACGACTTCATTAAATTCATCATACCCAGTGACAACAAATCAGCCCTTCTTGTATGTTATCCTTCCTCTTTTATGAAATATTGCACATCTACACAAAAATTTGTATTAAGTTTCTCAGTGAAGCCAAACTGTGAGACTGCACCTTCAACATGTTCAGAAGAACACGGCAAGCTGCCTTTACTTTGTGAGGCAGGTACATGTCTGTCCTCACTCATATATATTCTGAATCTCCTCATCAGTATTCTGAATAGCAGATGCTGGAATAAAATACCATCCCTCTAAATTTATGTAAAACTACACACATTTCAGAGACACAATTCACTGAAATAAGACATGTCCCCAACAATGTCCTCAGTATCTGACACACTGACAGTTTCCTGTATGGTACTCTATGCTGTAAAAATGTAAAAGAACATTTAGAGTTGGTATCTTTGAATGGGCCACAACTCACATGTCTGTGTTTACTGGACCTTTGGCAACTAAGGTTAAATGAAGATTTTAAAATGAACAGTTTTGCATGCTCTCACTGGGCAGTTAAAAGTGCTAATTTAATCCGCCACACAGGTATTCACTTGCATTTTCATGTTGCTATTGCCATATTCTGTGCAACTCACACACACAGTCATGCTTGGAAATGGAGACCACAATTTTTCAAAAGCACTTTTGCCAGACTCGGTAACCACAGACTCACAGCGTCCCATTATGATGAGAATGCAGCAGATCAAAAAAAAGAAAAAAAAAAAAAAAAAAGACACCTGCTTTCAACCTATTCCAACACACGTGAAAATACACGTGAAACAGCAATAATATCACATCTTAAAAATCAAACCCGCATATATCCACCATGAAACAGCGTAACATCAACAATACTATATGGCACATTAGCCTGCAATAAGTTCAGTCGTGCTTGCAAATGGAGACGACAATTTTTCAAAAGCACTCTTGCCAGACTCGCTAATCACAGACTCACAACATCCCATTATGGTGATAATGCAGCATATCCAAAAAAAAAAAAAAAAAAAAAAAGACACCTGCTTTCAACCTATTCCAACACACGTGAAAATACACGTGAAACAGCAATAATATTACATCTTAAAAATCAAACCCGCATATATCCACCATGAAACAGCGTAACATTAACGATACTATATGGCACATTAGCCTGTAATAAGTTCAGTCATGCCTGCAAAGCACCTTTGCAAGACTTGCTAATCAAACACAATTTCATTAACGAAAGAAAGACAACAAAATGCTATCAATTTAGCCTATGTCCCAGAGAGGGTAATCTGAGTCAGATCATATTAAAACGCTTACCTTGCTAAGGTTGACTTGACCTGATCGGCAAGGGAAGACGGGCTGGAACAACGACGAAGTCCAGAGAAGTCAGAGGGACTATGGGGACGCAGACGTTGACGTCACTTCTATTGGGAATACTTCAAAGATGTCCTTGGTGTGCTGGATGAACGGCACATCAAAGATGTTTCTATTCTGGAGTCCAGGTGGCGTTTTGTTTTGTTTTGGGTTTTGTTTTTTTTTTTCAGAGGATCTTTAATGCATTGTACATTTGAATACAGGGTGTGGACAGAAAGAGCTCCTGCATTCAAACATCTTTGACATCATTCAAACAGCACATTAACTATGCGCTGCGCAACGGTGGTACTGTCAGGACGGCGCCCACCGTCCTCTCTGACATTTTTGGACATTGTTACAGCCCATCTTCAGTTATCAGCAAGATCAAGTCAACGTTAGCAAGGTAAGCACTGTAATATGATTGGAATAATTAAGATTATCCATGCATTTGTGTTCGGGATAGCGACTTTCATCGCCAGAAAGTCGCTATCCCAGGGTAACGTTAATGCTATGCATGTTAAGTCATGTTAACACTGAAGACTTTTATTTTCTTTTTGTCTCCACCAATATTGCCTGTGACTATTGATTTTTGCTAAAGTGCTTTGGTAAAACGCGGACCCCGTTTCCCTGCATGACTGAACATATTACAGGCTAATATGCCATAGTATGCTGAGAGTTAGCTAACGTTATGCTGTTAGTTTCGTGCTAGATGTGTGCTAGTTTTGAGGTGAAGTTGTAGCTTTTTCATTTGTGTGGAATCTACACACACTTTCGTTGATGAAATTGTGTTTGATTAGCAAGTCTTGCAAAGCCTAATGTGCGTATAGTATGGTGGATATATGGCAGTTTGATTTTTAAGATGTAACATTATTGCTGTTTCACTTGCAGAGAATCCATTCACTTGTATTTTCATGTGTGTTGGAATAGTTTGAAAGCAGTTGTTTTTTTGTTGTTTTTTTTGTTTTTGGATATGCTGCACTGCATTCTCACCATAATGGGACATTGTGAGTCTGTGATTAGCGAGTCTGGCAAAAGTGCTTTTGAAAAAATGTGGTCTCCATTTGCAGGCACGACTGAACTTATTGCAGGCTATATGCCATAGTATGCTAGATGTGTGCTAATTTGAGGTGAAGTTGTGGCTTTTTCATATGTGTGGAATCTACATACACTTTTGTTGATGAAATTGTGTTTGATTAGCAAGTCTTGCAAGGTTGCTTTTGGAAAAAACTGTGGTCTCCATTTGCAGGCATGACTGAACTTATTACAGGCTAATGTGCCATACAGTATGGTGGATATATGGCGGTTTGATTTTTAAGATGTAACATTATTGCTGTTTCACTTGCAGAGAATCCGTTCACTTGTATTTTCATGTGTGTTGGAATAGGTTGAAAGCAGGAGGTGTTTTTTTTTCTTTTTTTGGATATGCTGCATTCTCACCATAATGGGACATTGTGAGTCTGGCAAAAGTGCTTTTGAAAAAATGTGGTCTCCATTTCCAGGCATGACTGAAATGGGACATTGTGAGTTGCACAGGATATGGCAATAGCAACATGAAAATGCAAGTGAATACCTGTGTGGCGGATTAAATTAGCACTTTTAACTGCCCAGTGAGAATTAAATTTAGAGGGATGGTATTTTATTCCAGCATCTGCTATTCAGAATACTGATGAGGAGATTCAGAATATATATGAGTGAGGACAGACATGTACTTTGAATAGATTAAATTTGCTTCTGAAAGAGTTATCAGTGCGTCATTTGAAGAATTGTAAAAATGTATGTTTCACTCTTGCAGAAAGACATTTTGAGGCCTATTTATCAGCTTGGTCCTCCTGCCTCACAAAGTAAAGGCAGCTTGCCGTGTTCTTCTCAACATGTTGAAGGTGCAGTCTCACAGTTTGGCTTCACTGAGATACTTAATACAAATTCTTTTGTAGATGTGCAATATTTCATAACAGGGGAAGGATATCATACAAGAAGGGCTGATTCGTTGTCACTAGGTATGATGATTTAATGAAGTCGTCCTCATTGCGATGAAAGATGATTGACATAAGACAAGATAGGACTTTATTGATCCCACACCAGGTAATTTTATTATGGACTCTTAATGCACTCTGTGTCTGCAAGGCCATTTCTATGTGGTGATTTTTTTCTCAACTATCCTCTAAATCAGTGATTCTCAACTGGTGGGTCACAGGCGGACATCAGGGTGGAACTCCGCCGCGCACGATACAGAGAGCAGAGGAGAACTGTAAACGCATGACCTCCTGTAAATAAGATAAATAAGATAAGGCTATTGAGTTTGTGTTGTATTGTGTTTAATAAAGGGACAAGGTCTGTTCTATCAGAAATGTATTCTCAAATGACTTATGTTGTGATCTGGCGCTATATAGAAAATAAAATCAAATAAAATCAACTTGACCTTCAAGGGGGGTGGCCCTCCTAATATAATGGTAGGGAACCACTGCTCTATGTATGGACCACATGTACTCAGTGAAAAAGCGCTCTCTGCCCGCTGGTGGGTGCATGTGCGCACACATGTCTGTGTGTGTGTGTGTGTGTGTAGGTGTCTTTGTGTACATGTGTGCGCGTGTGTGTGTGCGCGCGCACCGATCCGGAGAGCAGAGGAGAATTGTAAACATGCGACCATGTAGAGACAGAAATGACATGCCCTCCTGTAAACAAGATAAATAAGATAAGGTTATATAGTTTGTTTAATAAAAGACAAGATATAGACCTGTTCTAGACGAAAGGTATTCTCAAATGGCTTATGTTGTGAGCTGGCACTATATAGAAAATAAAATTAAATAAAATTCACTTGACCTTCAAACTGCAACCTGAATGTTCAGCCTTTTCACAGAATTCTGTCTTGGCTGATTTTTTAAAATGCAAATCATTCTATTAATTGTTATTGTTATATTTCAACAGTAAAATTAAGTCTATAGATGGGCTATGGGCCAAAGTCAGAGGTACAAAACTACTGAATAAACACTAGGTAACTACAGTTACCTCGTGTCTGTTGTTGTGACAAAACATTAAAAAAAAAAAAAATACATATATACACACACACACACACACACACACACACACATACATATATACATATATACACACACACACACACACACATACACACATATAGGCATATATATAGTATTTGAATTCCCTGTGGTCTCTGGGGAAAACATTATACCAATCTCCCTTTAAGACATATGATGTATTAACAATTCCTTATGTGTCCGTAAAAACACATTACTCCAGAAGCACAAGATAAAAGGCATTATATGTCAGCAGTCTTCTTGTCAATTTGGCATCAAAACAATCCACAAAGATAAACTGTATTTCCATACAAACAGATTTTTTTCAACTTGTCAAAATATTACCATTATCAAAATATGAATTTCAGACAGCTTCTGTGTCTGGGGATCGGACCGTCAGGGAGGACACCATGGGGTGGACCCAGGACACGCTGAAGGGATTATGTCTCTCGGCTGGCCTGGGAACGCCTTGGGATCCCTCACAGGAGCTGGTGGAAGTGGCTGCAGAGAGGGCTGTCTGTCCACTTATCCAGACCTGGATAAGTGGAAGACGACGAGACGGGAGATGAGACAATATGAATTTTAATCACAGAAATTATACTGGCATTATCATGAATATGTGATATGATATGGCACATCCCTGAAGTGATTTATTAATTTACTGAGGAACATCCATGCACTGTCCAGTGCTCCCTTATTCTCATTTTAAGTTCTCATTTTTTCTTTCTCTTTTATTTTTATCGACTCTTTGGTAAACCGTTTCCATCTCAGACACACTCAAATTTGAGTGTCAATGAAGTATGGCTTGGTTTTGTTTCGCTTAAATTGGAAATGTTCCCTGCATAAAGCAAATGTTTATTTTGTGCCTCTGACACTGAGGTCATGTGATGTTGACACTGAAATCAAATGAACATGACTATTTTGGGTGAAGCTCTAATGAAGTGCCATTAGTTCTGAGTATCAAACTTCCAGTTCAGAGACACCCAACTGTTGATACTCTTGAAGGGTATCAGTGTGGCCCACATAGAATGGCCAGCCAGTAAATTTTAACAAGTGTAGTTACAATATGAGACCACCAGAGAGAGCATCAACACCCTCTTTGACTGTTATTGAAAACACTAAGTACCTTCGAGAAGCGCACATTGCCTTAGACCGTTGCTGAGAAAAGTCAGAGAGAGCGATCTGGAGAGATCTCGTAGTGGAGTACATTGTTTATGGTTTTACCATTTCAAAGAAGGAGCCAAAGATTGTGAGCATGTCAACTGCCATATATTTGTGTTTGTGTTTCATTACTTGCACCGTTGTACCCTGAAAAGCGCTGTATAAGATCTAGCTATAAGATATTATTTTGATTATTATTTTTGATAATAATGATAGTATTTATTTCTGTATTGCTTTTTTTCATTAGTCTCCTCATATTGTGGAATGACATGGAGCGACACACAGCGATCCAGGATCCCTTTCATCTGAGAAGGGTGTGATCTTATGCTCAGCTTACTTGATCATACCTGTGGCTGCATCGGACAGAACAGATGAGCTTCATGAGATCTCTACAATACACACATTCTACGGTAGTAACACACACACACACACACACACACACACACACACACACACAAGAATACATAAACAAAACAAACCTTTTTTCAAATGAAATTTCCATCTCAGACACACTCAAATGGGGATGTTCATGAAGGAAAATGTGGCCTCATTTGACTTACATTGCAGTTACTGCACATACACAGCAAATACCCAGAAGGAAATATAAACTCACCAGAGGAAGCACTAATATCACTAGTCACTGTTTAAAGTGTGGCTGTTTTTATGTGCCAAACTGTCTCGGAACTAAATCTGGAGCTAAAAAACACTCAAATGCGAATGTTTATGAAGAACAGTATTGTTTAATTTGACTTATTTTTCAGTTACTGTAAAAAATGCGACAAGTGTTCAGTTTGTGCTTCTGTCGCTCATGTAATGTGATTTTGACTGAGATATCAAATGAGTGTCACCATTTAAGATTCATTTGTTTTTATGTGTCACACTGTCTCAGAATGTCAATTCCACTTTAGACACATTCAACTGTGAATATTTATGACGGACAACATGTTTCATGTTCATTTTGTGCTCCTGTCGCTCATATGTAATGATTTTGACTGTAAAATCAAATGAGCGTCACCATTTAAGATTCATTTGTTTTTATGTGTCACACTGTCTCAGAATGTCAATTTCACTTTAGAAGCATTCAACTGTGAATGTTTATGAAGGACAACATGTTTTAATTTGACTTCCTTCACAGTTTCTGTGAAAAATACAAGTTTTGATGTTGTGCTTCTGTTGCTCATGTAATGTGATTTTGACTGAGATATCAAATGAGTGTCACCATTTAAGATTCATTTGTTTTTATGTGTCACACTGTCTCAGAATGTCAATTTCACTATAGAAGCATTCAAATGTGAATGTTTATGAAGGACAACATGTTTTAATTTGACTTCCTTCACAGTTTCTGTGACAAATACAAGTGTTGATGTTGTGTCCCTGTCCCTCATGTAGTATGATTTTGACTGTAAAATCAAATGAGCGTCACCATTTAAGATTCATTTGTTTTTATGTGTCACACTGTCTCAGAATGTCAATTCCACTTTAGAAGCATTCAACTGTGAATGTTTATGAATGACAACATGTTTTAATTTGACTTCCTTTACAGTTTCTGTGAAAAATACAAGTGTTGATGTTGTGCTTCTGTCGCTCATGTAATGTGATTTTGACCGTACAACCAAATGAATGTTATCATCCAAAATTTGTGTGTTTTTATGTGTCACACTGTCTCAGAATGACAATTTCACTTTAGACACATTCAACTGTGAATATTTATGACGGACAACATGTTTCATGTTCATTTTGTGCTCCTGTCGCTCATATGTAATGATTTTAACTGTAAAATCATATGAGCGTCACCATTTAAGATTCATTTGTTTTTATGTGTCACACTGTCTCAGGATGTCAATTTCACTTTAGAAGCATTCAAATGTGAATGTTTATGACGGACAACATGTTTCATGTTCATTTTGTGCTCCTGTAATGATATGAATATGTAATGATTTTGACTGTAAAATCAAATGAGCGTCACCATTTAAGATTCATTTGTTTTTATGTGTCACACTGTCTCAGAATGTCAATTCCACTTTAGACACATTCAACTGTGAATGTTTATGAATGACAACATGTTTTAATTTCACTTCCTTCACAGTTTCTGTGAAAAATACAAGTGTTGATGTTGTGCTTCTGTTGCTCATGTAGTGTGATTTTGACTGTAAAACTAAATGAATGTTATCATCCAATTTGTCAAACTGTCTGAGAATGACAATTCCCCTTTAGAAACATCAAGTCTTGCATGTTTTTGAAGGACAGCATGGTTTATTTTGAATTTGTGTTGATTTTACTGTGAAAAGTGCAACAAGTGTTGATTTTGTGCTTTTCTCGCTCAAACAACGTCTTTTATGCTTTTCTCGCTCAAACAGCGTCTTTTCTGCTTTTCTCGCTCAAATAGCGTTATTCTCACTGGGAAATGACATAAATGTGATTATTTTATATTCTTTTGTTTTTATTTGTCAAACTGTCTGAGAATGACAATTCCCCTTTAGAAACATCAAGTCTTGCATATTTTTGAAGGACAGCATGGTTTATTTTGAATTTGTGTTGATTTACTGTGAAAAGTGCAACAAGTGTTTATTTTGTGCTTCTCTCACTCAAATGGCGTCTTTTATGCTTTACTCGCTCAAACGGCGTCTTTTATGCTTTTCTCGCTCAAACAGCGTCTTTTCTGTTTTTCTCACTCAAACAGCGTCTTTTCTGCTTTTCTCGCTCAAATGCGTTATTCTGACTGGGAAATGACATGAATGTGATTATTTTAGATTCATTTGTATTTATGTGTCAAACTGCCATAGAATGACATTTCCACTCTTTACGTTATCTTGTATGGCAAGACAAGTCAACATGAACACATACAAATTTAACAGTAGTTTAAAAGATGTCGAATTAAACGATTTTGTCCATCAAAAACATTCACATTGGAGCGTTTCAAGTGTCATTCTCATTCTAGGACACGATAACGCAATAAAAAGGGGAATCTCAAATAATGACAATCATCTGATTTTATTTTCAAAATCGTATTGTATGAATGAGACCAGTACAACATCAACACTTGCATTATTCACAATAACTGTGAAGGAAGTCCGATTAATATATAACACATTTGAGCGAAAGAAACAAGATAAGACGCTATTTGAGCGAGAAAAGCACAAAATGAACATATACTGCACTTTTCACACTAACTCAACACGAATTCAAAAGAAACCATGCTGGCCTTCAAAAACATGCAAGAATTGATGTTTCTAAAGTGGAAATGTCATTCTATGACAGTTTGACAAATAAATACAAATGAATCTAACATACTCATATTCCGTCATTTTCAGCTCAAAATAACGCTATTTGAGCGAGAAAAGCACAAAATGAACATATACTGCACTTTTCACACTAACTCCACACGAATTCAAAAGAAACCATACTGGCCTTCAAAAACATGCGAGAATTGATGTTTCTAAAGTGGAAATGTCATTCTATGACAGTTTGACAAATAAATACAAATGAATCTAACATACTCATATTCCGTCATTTTCAGGTCAAAATAACGCTATTTGAGCGAGAAAAGCACAAAATGAACATATACTGCACTTTTCACACTAACTCCACACGAATTCAAAAGAAACCATACTGGCCTTCAAAAACATGCGAGAATTGATGTTTCTAAAGTGGAAATGTCATTCTATGACAGTTTGACAAATAAATACAAATGAATCTAACATACTCATATTCCGTCATTTTCAGGTCAAAATAACGCTATTTGAGCGAGAAAAGCACAAAATGAACATATACTGCACTTTTCACACTAACTCCACACGAATTCAAAAGAAACCATGCTGGCCTTCAAAAACATGCAAGAATTGATGTTTCTAAAGTGGAAATGTCATTCTATGACAGTTTGACAAATAAATACAAATGAATCTAACATACTCATTTTCCGTCGTTTTCAGGTCAAAATAACGCTATTTGAGCGAGAAAAGCACAAAATGAACATATACTGCACTTTTCACACTAACTCCACACGAATTCAAAAGAAACCATGCTGGCCTTCAAAAACATGCAAGAATTGATGTTTCTAAAGTGGAAATGTCATTCTATGACAGTTTGACAAATAAATACAAATGAATCTAACATACTCATATTCCGTCATTTTCAGCTCAAAATAACGCTATTTGAGCGAGAAAAGCACAAAATGAACATATACTGCACTTTTCACACTAACTCCACACGAATTCAAAAGAAACCATACTGGCCTTCAAAAACATGCGAGAATTGATGTTTCTAAAGTGGAAATGTCATTCTATGACAGTTTGACAAATAAATACAAATGAATCTAACATACTCATATTCCGTCATTTTCAGGTCAAAATAACGCTATTTGAGCGAGAAAAGCACAAAATGAACATATACTGCACTTTTCACACTAACTCCACACGAATTCAAAAGAAACCATACTGGCCTTCAAAAACATGCGAGAATTGATGTTTCTAAAGTGGAAATGTCATTCTATGACAGTTTGACAAATAAATACAAATGAATCTAACATACTCATATTCCGTCATTTTCAGGTCAAAATAACGCTATTTGAGCGAGAAAAGCACAAAATGAACATATACTGCACTTTTCACACTAACTCCACACGAATTCAAAAGAAACCATGCTGGCCTTCAAAAACATGCAAGAATTGATGTTTCTAAAGTGGAAATGTCATTCTATGACAGTTTGACAAATAAATACAAATGAATCTAACATACTCATTTTCCGTCGTTTTCAGGTCAAAATAACGCTATTTGAGCGAGAAAAGCACAAAATGAACATATACTGCACTTTTCACACTAACTCCACACGAATTCAAAAGAAACCATGCTGGCCTTCAAAAACATGCAAGAATTGATGTTTCTAAAGTGGAAATGTCATTCTATGACAGTTTGACAAATAAATACAAATGAATCTAACATATTCATATTCCGTCATTTTCAGGTCAAAATAACGCTATTTGAGCGAGAAAAGCACAAAATGAACATATACTGCACTTTTCACACTAACTCCACACGAATTCAAAAGAAACCATGCTGGCCTTCAAAAACATGCAAGAATTGATGTTTCTAAAGTGGAAATGTCATTCTATGACAGTTTGACAAATAAATACAAATGAATCTAACATACTCATATTCCGTCGTTTTCAGGTCAAAATAACGCTATTTGAGCGAGAAAAGCACAAAATGAACATATACTGCACTTTTCACACTAACTCCACACGAATTCAAAAGAAACCATGCTGGCCTTCAAAAACATGCAAGAATTGATGTTTCTAAAGTGGAAATGTCATTCTATGACAGTTTGACAAATAAATACAAATGAATCTAACATACTCATATTCCGTCATTTTCAGCTCAAAATAACGCTATTTGAGCGAGAAAAGCACAAAATGAACATATACTGCACTTTTCACACTAACTCCACACGAATTCAAAAGAAACCATGCTGGCCTTCAAAAACATGCAAGAATTGATGTTTCTAAAGTGGAAATGTCATTCTATGACAGTTTGACAAATAAATACAAATGAATCTAACATACTCATATTCCGTCATTTTCAGGTCAAAATAACGCTATTTGAGCGAGAAAAGCACAAAATGAACATATACTGCACTTTTCACACTAACTCCACACGAATTCAAAAGAAACCATGCTGGCCTTCAAAAACATGCAAGAATTGATGTTTCTAAAGTGGAAATGTCATTCTATGACAGTTTGACAAATAAATACAAATGAATCTAACATACTCATATTCCGTCGTTTTCAGGTCAAAATAACGCTATTTGAGCGAGAAAAGCACAAAATGAACATATACTGCACTTTTCACACTAACTCCACACGAATTCAAAAGAAACCATGCTGGCCTTCAAAAACATGCAAGAATTGATGTTTCTAAAGTGGAAATGTCATTCTATGACAGTTTGACAAATAAATACAAATGAATCTAACATACTCATATTCCGTCATTTTCAGGTCAAAATAACGCTATTTGAGCGAGAAAAGCACAAAATGAACATATACTGCACTTTTCACACTAACTCCACACGAATTCAAAAGAAACCATGCTGGCCTTCAAAAACATGCAAGAATTGATGTTTCTAAAGTGGAAATGTCACTCTATGACAGTTTGACAAATAAATACAAATGAATCTAACATACTCATATTCCGTCATTTTCAGGTCAAAATAACGCTATTTGAGCGAGAAAAGCACAAAATGAACATATACTGCACTTTTCACACTAACTCCACACGAATTCAAAAGAAACCATGCTGGCCTTCAAAAACATGCAAGAATTGATGTTTCTAAAGTGGAAATGTCATTCTATGACAGTTTGACAAATAAATACAAATGAATCTAACATACTCATATTCCGTCATTTTCAGGTCAAAATAACGCTATTTGAGCGAGAAAAGCACAAAATGAACATATACTGCACTTTTCACACTAACTCCACACGAATTCAAAAGAAACCATGCTGGCCTTCAAAAACATGCAAGAATTGATGTTTCTAAAGTGGAAATGTCACTCTATGACAGTTTGACAAATAAATACAAATGAATCTAACATACTCATATTCCGTCATTTTCAGGTCAAAATAACGCTATTTGAGCGAGAAAAGCACAAAATGAACATATACTGCACTTTTCACACTAACTCCACACGAATTCAAAAGAAACCATGCTGGCCTTCAAAAACATGCAAGAATTGATGTTTCTAAAGTGGAAATGTCACTCTATGACAGTTTGACAAATAAATACAAATGAATCTAACATACTCATATTCCGTCATTTTCAGGTCAAAATAACGCTATTTGAGCGAGAAAAGCACAAAATGAACATATACTGCACTTTTCACACTAACTCCACACGAATTCAAAAGAAACCATGCTGGCCTTCAAAAACATGCAAGAATTGATGTTTCTAAAGTGGAAATGTCACTCTATGACAGTTTGACAAATAAATACAAATGAATCTAACATACTCATATTCCGTCATTTTCAGCTCAAAATAACGCTATTTGAGCGAGAAAAGCACAAAATGAACATATACTGCACTTTTCACACTAACTCCACACGAATTCAAAAGAAACCATGCTGGCCTTCAAAAACATGCAAGAATTGATGTTTCTAAAGTGGAAATGTCATTCTATGACAGTTTGACAAATAAATACAAATGAATCTAACATACTCATATTCCGTCATTTTCAGCTCAAAATAACGCTATTTGAGCGAGAAAAGCACAAAATGAACATATACTGCACTTTTCACACTAACTCCACACGAATTCAAAAGAAACCATACTGGCCTTCAAAAACATGCGAGAATTGATGTTTCTAAAGTGGAAATGTCATTCTATGACAGTTTGACAAATAAATACAAATGAATCTAACATACTCATATTCCGTCATTTTCAGGTCAAAATAACGCTATTTGAGCGAGAAAAGCACAAAATGAACATATACTGCACTTTTCACACTAACTCCACACGAATTCAAAAGAAACCATGCTGGCCTTCAAAAACATGCAAGAATTGATGTTTCTAAAGTGGAAATGTCATTCTATGACAGTTTGACAAATAAATACAAATGAATCTAACATACTCATATTCCGTCATTTTCAGGTCAAAATAACGCTATTTGAGCGAGAAAAGCACAAAATGAACATATACTGCACTTTTCACACTAACTCCACACGAATTCAAAAGAAACCATGCTGGCCTTCAAAAACATGCAAGAATTGATGTTTCTAAAGTGGAAATGTCACTCTATGACAGTTTGACAAATAAATACAAATGAATCTAACATACTCATATTCCGTCATTTTCAGGTCAAAATAACGCTATTTGAGCGAGAAAAGCACAAAATGAACATATACTGCACTTTTCACACTAACTCCACACGAATTCAAAAGAAACCATGCTGGCCTTCAAAAACATGCAAGAATTGATGTTTCTAAAGTGGAAATGTCATTCTATGACAGTTTGACAAATAAATACAAATGAATCTAACATACTCATATTCCGTCATTTTCAGGTCAAAATAACGCTATTTGAGCGAGAAAAGCACAAAATGAACATATACTGCACTTTTCACACTAACTCCACACGAATTCAAAAGAAACCATGCTGGCCTTCAAAAACATGCAAGAATTGATGTTTCTAAAGTGGAAATGTCACTCTATGACAGTTTGACAAATAAATACAAATGAATCTAACATACTCATATTCCGTCATTTTCAGGTCAAAATAACGCTATTTGAGCGAGAAAAGCACAAAATGAACATATACTGCACTTTTCACACTAACTCCACACGAATTCAAAAGAAACCATGCTGGCCTTCAAAAACATGCAAGAATTGATGTTTCTAAAGTGGAAATGTCACTCTATGACAGTTTGACAAATAAATACAAATGAATCTAACATACTCATATTCCGTCATTTTCAGGTCAAAATAACGCTATTTGAGCGAGAAAAGCACAAAATGAACATATACTGCACTTTTCACACTAACTCCACACGAATTCAAAAGAAACCATGCTGGCCTTCAAAAACATGCAAGAATTGATGTTTCTAAAGTGGAAATGTCACTCTATGACAGTTTGACAAATAAATACAAATGAATCTAACATACTCATATTCCGTCATTTTCAGGTCAAAATAACGCTATTTGAGCGAGAAAAGCACAAAATGAACATATACTGCACTTTTCACACTAACTCCACACGAATTCAAAAGAAACCATGCTGGCCTTCAAAAACATGCAAGAATTGATGTTTCTAAAGTGGAAATGTCACTCTATTACAGTTTGACAAATAAATACAAATGAATCTAACATACTCATATTCCGTCATTTTCAGGTCAAAATAACGCTATTTGAGCGAGAAAAGCACAAAATGAACATATACTGCACTTTTCACACTAACTCCACACGAATTCAAAAGAAACCATTCTGGCCTTCAAAAACATGCAAGAATTGATGTTTCTAAAGTGGAAATGTCACTCTATGACAGTTTGACAAATAAATACAAATGAATCTAACATACTCATATTCCGTCATTTTCAGGTCAAAATAACGCTATTTGAGCGAGAAAAGCACAAAATGAACATATACTGCACTTTTCACACTAACTCCACACGAATTCAAAAGAAACCATGCTGGCCTTCAAAAACATGCAAGAATTGATGTTTCTAAAGTGGAAATGTCACTCTATGACAGTTTGACAAATAAATACAAATGAATCTAACATACTCATATTCCGTCATTTTCAGCTCAAAATAACGCTATTTGAGCGAGAAAAGCACAAAATGAACATATACTGCACTTTTCACACTAACTCCACACGAATTCAAAAGAAACCATGCTGGCCTTCAAAAACATGCAAGAATTGATGTTTCTAAAGTGGAAATGTCACTCTATGACAGTTTGACAAATAAATACAAATGAATCTAACATACTCATATTCCGTCATTTTCAGGTCAAAATAACGCTATTTGAGCGAGAAAAGCACAAAATGAACATATACTGCACTTTTCACACTAACTCCACACGAATTCAAAAGAAACCATGCTGGCCTTCAAAAACATGCAAGAATTGATGTTTCTAAAGTGGAAATGTCACTCTATGACAGTTTGACAAATAAATACAAATGAATCTAACATACTCATATTCCGTCATTTTCAGGTCAAAATAACGCTATTTGAGCGAGAAAAGCACAAAATGAACATATACTGCACTTTTCACACTAACTCCACACGAATTCAAAAGAAACCATGCTGGCCTTCAAAAACATGCAAGAATTGATGTTTCTAAAGTGGAAATGTCACTCTATGACAGTTTGACAAATAAATACAAATGAATCTAACATACTCATATTCCGTCATTTTCAGGTCAAAATAACGCTATTTGAGCGAGAAAAGCACAAAATGAACATATACTGCACTTTTCACACTAACTCCACACGAATTCAAAAGAAACCATTCTGGCCTTCAAAAACATGCAAGAATTGATGTTTCTAAAGTGGAAATGTCACTCTATGACAGTTTGACAAATAAATACAAATGAATCTAACATACTCATATTCCGTCATTTTCAGGTCAAAATAACGCTATTTGAGCGAGAAAAGCACAAAATGAACATATACTGCACTTTTCACACTAACTCCACACGAATTCAAAAGAAACCATGCTGGCCTTCAAAAACATGCAAGAATTGATGTTTCTAAAGTGGAAATGTCACTCTATGACAGTTTGACAAATAAATACAAATGAATCTAACATACTCATATTCCGTCATTTTCAGCTCAAAATAACGCTATTTGAGCGAGAAAAGCACAAAATGAACATATACTGCACTTTTCACACTAACTCCACACGAATTCAAAAGAAACCATGCTGGCCTTCAAAAACATGCAAGAATTGATGTTTCTAAAGTGGAAATGTCACTCTATGACAGTTTGACAAATAAATACAAATGAATCTAACATACTCATATTCCGTCATTTTCAGCTCAAAATAACGCTATTTGAGCGAGAAAAGCACAAAATGAACATATACTGCACTTTTCACACTAACTCCACACGAATTCAAAAGAAACCATGCTGGCCTTCAAAAACATGCAAGAATTGATGTTTCTAAAGTGGAAATGTCACTCTATGACAGTTTGACAAATAAATACAAATGAATCTAACATACTCATATTCCGTCATTTTCAGGTCAAAATAACGCTATTTGAGCGAGAAAAGCACAAAATGAACATATACTGCACTTTTCACACTAACTCCACACGAATTCAAAAGAAACCATGCTGGCCTTCAAAAACATGCAAGAATTGATGTTTCTAAAGTGGAAATGTCACTCTATGACAGTTTGACAAATAAATACAAATGAATCTAACATACTCATATTCCGTCATTTTCAGCTCAAAATAACGCTATTTGAGCGAGAAAAGCACAAAATGAACATATACTGCACTTTTCACACTAACTCCACACGAATTCAAAAGAAACCATGCTGGCCTTCAAAAACATGCAAGAATTGATGTTTCTAAAGTGGAAATGTCACTCTATGACAGTTTGACAAATAAATACAAATGAATCTAACATACTCATATTCCGTCATTTTCAGCTCAAAATAACGCTATTTGAGCGAGAAAAGCACAAAATGAACATATACTGCACTTTTCACACTAACTCCACACGAATTCAAAAGAAACCATACTGGCCTTCAAAAACATGCAAGAATTGATGTTTCTAAAGTGGAAATGTCACTCTATGACAGTTTGACAAATAAATACAAATGAATCTAACATACTCATATTCCGTCATTTTCAGCTCAAAATAACGCTATTTGAGCGAGAAAAGCACAAAATGAACATATACTGCACTTTTCACACTAACTCCACACGAATTCAAAAGAAACCATGCTGGCCTTCAAAAACATGCAAGAATTGATGTTTCTAAAGTGGAAATGTCACTCTATGACAGTTTGACAAATAAATACAAATGAATCTAACATACTCATATTCCGTCATTTTCAGCTCAAAATAACGCTATTTGAGCGAGAAAAGCACAAAATGAACATATACTGCACTTTTCACACTAACTCCACACGAATTCAAAAGAAACCATGCTGGCCTTCAAAAACATGCAAGAATTGATGTTTCTAAAGTGGAAATGTCACTCTATGACAGTTTGACAAATAAATACAAATGAATCTAACATACTCATATTCCGTCATTTTCAGCTCAAAATAACGCTATTTGAGCGAGAAAAGCACAAAATGAACATATACTGCACTTTTCACACTAACTCCACACGAATTCAAAAGAAACCATGCTGGCCTTCAAAAACATGCAAGAATTGATGTTTCTAAAGTGGAAATGTCACTCTATGACAGTTTGACAAATAAATACAAATGAATCTAACATACTCATATTCCGTCATTTTCAGCTCAAAATAACGCTATTTGAGCGAGAAAAGCACAAAATGAACATATACTGCACTTTTCACACTAACTCCACACGAATTCAAAAGAAACCATGCTGGCCTTCAAAAACATGCAAGAATTGATGTTTCTAAAGTGGAAATGTCACTCTATGACAGTTTGACAAATAAATACAAATGAATCTAACATACTCATATTCCGTCATTTTCAGCTCAAAATAACGCTATTTGAGCGAGAAAAGCACAAAATGAACATATACTGCACTTTTCACACTAACTCCACACGAATTCAAAAGAAACCATGCTGGCCTTCAAAAACATGCAAGAATTGATGTTTCTAAAGTGGAAATGTCACTCTATGACAGTTTGACAAATAAATACAAATGAATCTAACATACTCATATTCCGTCATTTTCAGGTCAAAATAACGCTATTTGAGCGAGAAAAGCACAAAATGAACATATACTGCACTTTTCACACTAACTCAACACGAATTCAAAAGAAACCATGCTGGCCTTCAAAAACATGCAAGAATTGATGTTTCTAAAGTGGAAATGTCACTCTATGACAGTTTGACAAATAAATACAAATGAATCTAACATACTCATATTCCGTCATTTTCAGGTCAAAATAACGCTATTTGAGCGAGAAAAGCACAAAATGAACATATACTGCACTTTTCACACTAACTCCACACGAATTCAAAAGAAACCATGCTGGCCTTCAAAAACATGCAAGAATTGATGTTTCTAAAGTGGAAATGTCACTCTATGACAGTTTGACAAATAAATACAAATGAATCTAACATACTCATATTCCGTCATTTTCAGGTCAAAATAACGCTATTTGAGCGAGAAAAGCACAAAATGAACATATACTGCACTTTTCACACTAACTCCACACGAATTCAAAAGAAACCATGCTGGCCTTCAAAAACATGCAAGAATTGATGTTTCTAAAGTGGAAATGTCACTCTATGACAGTTTGACAAATAAATACAAATGAATCTAACATACTCATATTCCGTCATTTTCAGGTCAAAATAACGCTATTTGAGCGAGAAAAGCACAAAATGAACATATACTGCACTTTTCACACTAACTCCACACGAATTCAAAAGAAACCATGCTGGCCTTCAAAAACATGCAAGAATTGATGTTTCTAAAGTGGAAATGTCATTCTATGACAGTTTGACAAATAAATACAAATGAATCTAACATACTCATATTCCGTCATTTTCAGCTCAAAATAACGCTATTTGAGCGAGAAAAGCACAAAATGAACATATACTGCACTTTTCACACTAACTCCACACGAATTCAAAAGAAACCATGCTGGCCTTCAAAAACATGCAAGAATTGATGTTTCTAAAGTGGAAATGTCACTCTATGACAGTTTGACAAATAAATACAAATGAATCTAACATACTCATATTCCGTCATTTTCAGGTCAAAATAACGCTATTTGAGCGAGAAAAGCACAAAATGAACATATACTGCACTTTTCACACTAACTCCACACGAATTCAAAAGAAACCATGCTGGCCTTCAAAAACATGCAAGAATTGATGTTTCTAAAGTGGAAATGTCACTCTATGACAGTTTGACAAATAAATACAAATGAATCTAACATACTCATATTCCGTCATTTTCAGGTCAAAATAACGCTATTTGAGCGAGAAAAGCACAAAATGAACATATACTGCACTTTTCACACTAACTCCACACGAATTCAAAAGAAACCATGCTGGCCTTCAAAAACATGCAAGAATTGATGTTTCTAAAGTGGAAATGTCATTCTATGACAGTTTGACAAATAAATACAAATGAATCTAACATACTCATATTCCGTCATTTTCAGCTCAAAATAACGCTATTTGAGCGAGAAAAGCACAAAATGAACATATACTGCACTTTTCACAATAACTCAACACGAATTCAAAAGAAACCATGCTGGCCTTCAAAAACATGCAAGAATTGATGTTTCTAAAGTGGAAATGTCATTCTATGACAGTTTGACAAATAAATACAAATGAATCTAACATACTCATATTCCGTCATTTTCAGCTCAAAATAACGCTATTTGAGCGAGAAAAGCACAAAATGAACATATACTGCACTTTTCACACTAACTCCACACGAATTCAAAAGAAACCATGCTGGCCTTCAAAAACATGCAAGAATTGATGTTTCTAAAGTGGAAATGTCACTCTATGACAGTTTGACAAATAAATACAAATGAATCTAACATACTCATATTCCGTCATTTTCAGCTCAAAATAACGCTATTTGAGCGAGAAAAGCACAAAATGAACATATACTGCACTTTTCACACTAACTCCACACGAATTCAAAAGAAACCATGCTGGCCTTCAAAAACATGCAAGAATTGATGTTTCTAAAGTGGAAATGTCACTCTATGACAGTTTGACAAATAAATACAAATGAATCTAACATACTCATATTCCGTCATTTTCAGCTCAAAATAACGCTATTTGAGCGAGAAAAGCACAAAATGAACATATACTGCACTTTTCACACTAACTCCACACGAATTCAAAAGAAACCATGCTGGCCTTCAAAAACATGCAAGAATTGATGTTTCTAAAGTGGAAATGTCATTCTATGACAGTTTGACAAATAAATACAAATGAATCTAACATACTCATATTCCGTCATTTTCAGCTCAAAATAACGCTATTTGAGCGAGAAAAGCACAAAATGAACATATACTGCACTTTTCACAATAACTCAACACGAATTCAAAGAAACCATGCTGGCCTTCAAAAACATGCAAGAATTGATGTTTCTAAAGTGGAAATGTCATTCTATGACAGTTTGACAAATAAATACAAATGAATCTAACATACTCATATTCCGTCATTTTCAGCTCAAAATAACGCTATTTGAGCGAGAAAAGCACAAAATGAACATATACTGCACTTTTCACACTAACTCCACACGAATTCAAAAGAAACCATGCTGGCCTTCAAAAACATGCAAGAATTGATGTTTCTAAAGTGGAAATGTCACTCTATGACAGTTTGACAAATAAATACAAATGAATCTAACATACTCATATTCCGTCATTTTCAGCTCAAAATAACGCTATTTGAGCGAGAAAAGCACAAAATGAACATATACTGCACTTTTCACACTAACTCCACACGAATTCAAAAGAAACCATGCTGGCCTTCAAAAACATGCAAGAATTGATGTTTCTAAAGTGGAAATGTCACTCTATGACAGTTTGACAAATAAATACAAATGAATCTAACATACTCATATTCCGTCATTTTCAGCTCAAAATAACGCTATTTGAGCGAGAAAAGCACAAAATGAACATATACTGCACTTTTCACACTAACTCCACACGAATTCAAAAGAAACCATGCTGGCCTTCAAAAACATGCAAGAATTGATGTTTCTAAAGTGGAAATGTCACTCTATGACAGTTTGACAAATAAATACAAATGAATCTAACATACTCATATTCCGTCATTTTCAGCTCAAAATAACGCTATTTGAGCGAGAAAAGCACAAAATGAACATATACTGCACTTTTCACACTAACTCCACACGAATTCAAAAGAAAACCATGCTGGCCTTCAAAAACATGCAAGAATTGATGTTTCTAAAGTGGAAATGTCACTCTATGACAGTTTGACAAATAAATACAAATGAATCTAACATACTCATATTCCGTCATTTTCAGGTCAAAATAACGCTATTTGAGCGAGAAAAGCACAAAATGAACATATACTGCACTTTTCACACTAACTCCACACGAATTCAAAAGAAACCATGCTGGCCTTCAAAAACATGCAAGAATTGATGTTTCTAAAGTGGAAATGTCACTCTATGACAGTTTGACAAATAAATACAAATGAATCTAACATACTCATATTCCGTCATTTTCAGGTCAAAATAACGCTATTTGAGCGAGAAAAGCACAAAATGAACATATACTGCACTTTTCACACTAACTCCACACGAATTCAAAAGAAACCATGCTGGCCTTCAAAAACATGCAAGAATTGATGTTTCTAAAGTGGAAATGTCACTCTATGACAGTTTGACAAATAAATACAAATGAATCTAACATACTCATATTCCGTCATTTTCAGCTCAAAATAACGCTATTTGAGCGAGAAAAGCACAAAATGAACATATACTGCACTTTTCACACTAACTCCACACGAATTCAAAAGAAACCATGCTGGCCTTCAAAAACATGCAAGAATTGATGTTTCTAAAGTGGAAATGTCACTCTATGACAGTTTGACAAATAAATACAAATGAATCTAACATACTCATATTCCGTCATTTTCAGGTCAAAATAACGCTATTTGAGCGAGAAAAGCACAAAATGAACATATACTGCACTTTTCACACTAACTCAACACGAATTCAAAAGAAACCATGCTGGCCTTCAAAAACATGCAAGAATTGATGTTTCTAAAGTGGAAATGTCACTCTATGACAGTTTGACAAATAAATACAAATGAATCTAACATACTCATATTCCGTCATTTTCAGGTCAAAATAACGCTATTTGAGCGAGAAAAGCACAAAATGAACATATACTGCACTTTTCACACTAACTCCACACGAATTCAAAAGAAACCATGCTGGCCTTCAAAAACATGCAAGAATTGATGTTTCTAAAGTGGAAATGTCACTCTATGACAGTTTGACAAATAAATACAAATGAATCTAACATACTCATATTCCGTCATTTTCAGGTCAAAATAACGCTATTTGAGCGAGAAAAGCACAAAATGAACATATACTGCACTTTTCACACTAACTCCACACGAATTCAAAAGAAACCATGCTGGCCTTCAAAAACATGCAAGAATTGATGTTTCTAAAGTGGAAATGTCATTCTATGACAGTTTGACAAATAAATACAAATGAATCTAACATACTCATATTCCGTCATTTTCAGTCAAAATAACGCTATTTGAGCGAGAAAAGCACAAAATGAACATATACTGCACTTTTCACAATAACTCAACACGAATTCAAAAGAAACCATGCTGGCCTTCAAAAACATGCAAGAATTGATGTTTCTAAAGTGGAAATGTCATTCTATGACAGTTTGACAAATAAATACAAATGAATCTAACATACTCATATTCCGTCATTTTCAGCTCAAAATAACGCTATTTGAGCGAGAAAAGCACAAAATGAACATATACTGCACTTTTCACACTAACTCCACACGAATTCAAAAGAAACCATGCTGGCCTTCAAAAACATGCAAGAATTGATGTTTCTAAAGTGGAAATGTCACTCTATGACAGTTTGACAAATAAATACAAATGAATCTAACATACTCATATTCCGTCATTTTCAGCTCAAAATAACGCTATTTGAGCGAGAAAAGCACAAAATGAACATATACTGCACTTTTCACACTAACTCCACACGAATTCAAAAGAAACCATGCTGGCCTTCAAAAACATGCAAGAATTGATGTTTCTAAAGTGGAAATGTCATTCTATGACAGTTTGACAAATAAATACAAATGAATCTAACATACTCATATTCCGTCATTTTCAGCTCAAAATAACGCTATTTGAGCGAGAAAAGCACAAAATGAACATATACTGCACTTTTCACACTAACTCCACACGAATTCAAAAGAAACCATGCTGGCCTTCAAAAACATGCAAGAATTGATGTTTCTAAAGTGGAAATGTCACTCTATGACAGTTTGACAAATAAATACAAATGAATCTAACATACTCATATTCCGTCATTTTCAGGTCAAAATAACGCTATTTGAGCGAGAAAAGCACAAAATGAACATATACTGCACTTTTCACACTAACTCCACACGAATTCAAAAGAAACCATGCTGGCCTTCAAAAACATGCAAGAATTGATGTTTCTAAAGTGGAAATGTCATTCTATGACAGTTTGACAAATAAATACAAATGAATCTAACATACTCATATTCCGTCATTTTCAGGTCAAAATAACGCTATTTGAGCGAGAAAAGCACAAAATGAACATATACTGCACTTTTCACACTAACTCCACACGAATTCAAAAGAAACCATGCTGGCCTTCAAAAACATGCAAGAATTGATGTTTCTAAAGTGGAAATGTCACTCTATGACAGTTTGACAAATAAATACAAATGAATCTAACATACTCATATTCCGTCATTTTCAGGTCAAAATAACGCTATTTGAGCGAGAAAAGCACAAAATGAACATATACTGCACTTTTCACACTAACTCCACACGAATTCAAAAGAAACCATGCTGGCCTTCAAAAACATGCAAGAATTGATGTTTCTAAAGTGGAAATGTCACTCTATGACAGTTTGACAAATAAATACAAATGAATCTAACATACTCATATTCCGTCATTTTCAGGTCAAAATAACGCTATTTGAGCGAGAAAAGCACAAAATGAACATATACTGCACTTTTCACACTAACTCCACACGAATTCAAAAGAAACCATGCTGGCCTTCAAAAACATGCAAGAATTGATGTTTCTAAAGTGGAAATGTCACTCTATGACAGTTTGACAAATAAATACAAATGAATCTAACATACTCATATTCCGTCATTTTCAGGTCAAAATAACGCTATTTGAGCGAGAAAAGCACAAAATGAACATATACTGCACTTTTCACACTAACTCCACACGAATTCAAAAGAAACCATGCTGGCCTTCAAAAACATGCAAGAATTGATGTTTCTAAAGTGGAAATGTCACTCTATGACAGTTTGACAAATAAATACAAATGAATCTAACATACTCATATTCCGTCATTTTCAGGTCAAAATAACGCTATTTGAGCGAGAAAAGCACAAAATGAACATATACTGCACTTTTCACACTAACTCCACACGAATTCAAAAGAAACCATGCTGGCCTTCAAAAACATGCAAGAATTGATGTTTCTAAAGTGGAAATGTCACTCTATGACAGTTTGACAAATAAATACAAATGAATCTAACATACTCATATTCCGTCATTTTCAGGTCAAAATAACGCTATTTGAGCGAGAAAAGCACAAAATGAACATATACTGCACTTTTCACACTACTCCACACGAATTCAAAAGAAACCATGCTGGCCTTCAAAACATGCAAGAATTGATGTTTCTAAAGTGGAAATGTCACTCTATGACAGTTGACAAATAAATACAAATGAACTAACATACTCAATTCGTCATTTTCAGGTCAAAATAACGCTATTTTGGAGCCGAGAAAAGCACAAAATGAACATATACTGCACTTTTCACACTAACTCCACAACGAATTCAAAAGAAACCATGCTGGCTTCAAAAACATGCAAGAATTTGCATCCTCATTTTCAGGTCAAATAACGCTATTTGAGCG
>NW_027482004.1:0-113188 GCF_051107435.1 Chaetodon auriga | reverse complement strand
CCACTTTAGAAACATCCAATTCTTGCATGTTTTTGAAGGCCAGCATGGTTTCTTTTGAATTCGTGTGGAGTTAGTGTGAAAAGTGCAGTATATGTTCATTTTGTGCTTTTCTCGCTCAAATAGCGTTATTTTGAGCTGAAAATGACGGAATATGAGTATGTTAGATTCATTTGTATTTATTTGTCAAACTGTCATAGAATGACATTTCCACTTTAGAAACATCAATTCTTGCATGTTTTTGAAGGCCAGCATGGTTTCTTTTGAATTCGTGTGGAGTTAGTGTGAAAAGTGCAGTATATGTTCATTTTGTGCTTTTCTCGCTCAAATAGCGTTATTTTGAGCTGAAAATGACGGAATATGAGTATGTTAGATTCATTTGTATTTATTTGTCAAACTGTCATAGAATGACATTTCCACTTTAGAAACATCAATTCTTGCATGTTTTTGAAGGCCAGCATGGTTTCTTTTGAATTCGTGTGGAGTTAGTGTGAAAAGTGCAGTATATGTTCATTTTGTGCTTTTCTCGCTCAAATAGCGTTATTTTGAGCTGAAAATGACGGAATATGAGTATGTTAGATTCATTTGTATTTATTTGTCAAACTGTCATAGAATGACATTTCCACTTTAGAAACATCAATTCTTGCATGTTTTTGAAGGCCAGCATGGTTTCTTTTGAATTCGTGTGGAGTTAGTGTGAAAAGTGCAGTATATGTTCATTTTGTGCTTTTCTCGCTCAAATAGCGTTATTTTGAGCTGAAAATGACGGAATATGAGTATGTTAGATTCATTTGTATTTATTTGTCAAACTGTCATAGAATGACATTTCCACTTTAGAAACATCAATTCTTGCATGTTTTTGAAGGCCAGCATGGTTTCTTTTGAATTCGTGTGGAGTTAGTGTGAAAAGTGCAGTATATGTTCATTTTGTGCTTTTCTCGCTCAAATAGCGTTATTTTGAGCTGAAAATGACGGAATATGAGTATGTTAGATTCATTTGTATTTATTTGTCAAACTGTCATAGAATGACATTTCCACTTTAGAAACATCAATTCTTGCATGTTTTTGAAGGCCAGCATGGTTTCTTTTGAATTCGTGTGGAGTTAGTGTGAAAAGTGCAGTATATGTTCATTTTGTGCTTTTCTCGCTCAAATAGCGTTATTTTGAGCTGAAAATGACGGAATATGAGTATGTTAGATTCATTTGTATTTATTTGTCAAACTGTCATAGAATGACATTTCCACTTTAGAAACATCAATTCTTGCATGTTTTTGAAGGCCAGCATGGTTTCTTTTGAATTCGTGTGGAGTTAGTGTGAAAAGTGCAGTATATGTTCATTTTGTGCTTTTCTCGCTCAAATAGCGTTATTTTGAGCTGAAAATGACGGAATATGAGTATGTTAGATTCATTTGTATTTATTTGTCAAACTGTCATAGAATGACATTTCCACTTTAGAAACATCAATTCTTGCATGTTTTTGAAGGCCAGCATGGTTTCTTTTGAATTCGTGTGGAGTTAGTGTGAAAAGTGCAGTATATGTTCATTTTGTGCTTTTCTCGCTCAAATAGCGTTATTTTGAGCTGAAAATGACGGAATATGAGTATGTTAGATTCATTTGTATTTATTTGTCAAACTGTCATAGAATGACATTTCCACTTTAGAAACATCAATTCTTGCATGTTTTTGAAGGCCAGCATGGTTTCTTTTGAATTCGTGTGGAGTTAGTGTGAAAAGTGCAGTATATGTTCATTTTGTGCTTTTCTCGCTCAAATAGCGTTATTTTGAGCTGAAAATGACGGAATATGAGTATGTTAGATTCATTTGTATTTATTTGTCAAACTGTCATAGAATGACATTTCCACTTTAGAAACATCAATTCTTGCATGTTTTTGAAGGCCAGCATGGTTTCTTTTGAATTCGTGTGGAGTTAGTGTGAAAAGTGCAGTATATGTTCATTTTGTGCTTTTCTCGCTCAAATAGCGTTATTTTGAGCTGAAAATGACGGAATATGAGTATGTTAGATTCATTTGTATTTATTTGTCAAACTGTCATAGAATGACATTTCCACTTTAGAAACATCAATTCTTGCATGTTTTTGAAGGCCAGCATGGTTTCTTTTGAATTCGTGTGGAGTTAGTGTGAAAAGTGCAGTATATGTTCATTTTGTGCTTTTCTCGCTCAAATAGCGTTATTTTGAGCTGAAAATGACGGAATATGAGTATGTTAGATTCATTTGTATTTATTTGTCAAACTGTCATAGAATGACATTTCCACTTTAGAAACATCAATTCTTGCATGTTTTTGAAGGCCAGCATGGTTTCTTTTGAATTCGTGTGGAGTTAGTGTGAAAAGTGCAGTATATGTTCATTTTGTGCTTTTCTCGCTCAAATAGCGTTATTTTGAGCTGAAAATGACGGAATATGAGTATGTTAGATTCATTTGTATTTATTTGTCAAACTGTCATAGAATGACATTTCCACTTTAGAAACATCAATTCTTGCATGTTTTTGAAGGCCAGCATGGTTTCTTTTGAATTCGTGTGGAGTTAGTGTGAAAAGTGCAGTATATGTTCATTTTGTGCTTTTCTCGCTCAAATAGCGTTATTTTGAGCTGAAAATGACGGAATATGAGTATGTTAGATTCATTTGTATTTATTTGTCAAACTGTCATAGAATGACATTTCCACTTTAGAAACATCAATTCTTGCATGTTTTTGAAGGCCAGCATGGTTTCTTTTGAATTCGTGTGGAGTTAGTGTGAAAAGTGCAGTATATGTTCATTTTGTGCTTTTCTCGCTCAATAGCGTTATTTTGAGCTGAAAATGACGGAATATGAGTATGTTAGATTCATTTGTATTTATTTGTCAAACTGTCATAGAATGACATTTCCACTTTAGAAACATCAATTCTTGCATGTTTTTGAAGGCCAGCATGGTTTCTTTTGAATTCGTGTGGAGTTAGTGTGAAAAGTGCAGTATATGTTCATTTTGTGCTTTTCTCGCTCAAATAGCGTTATTTTGAGCTGAAAATGACGGAATATGAGTATGTTAGATTCATTTGTATTTATTTGTCAAACTGTCATAGAATGACATTTCCACTTTAGAAACATCAATTCTTGCATGTTTTTGAAGGCCAGCATGGTTTCTTTTGAATTCGTGTGGAGTTAGTGTGAAAAGTGCAGTATATGTTCATTTTGTGCTTTTCTCGCTCAAATAGCGTTATTTTGAGCTGAAAATGACGGAATATGAGTATGTTAGATTCATTTGTATTTATTTGTCAAACTGTCATAGAATGACATTTCCACTTTAGAAACATCAATTCTTGCATGTTTTTGAAGGCCAGCATGGTTTCTTTTGAATTCGTGTGGAGTTAGTGTGAAAAGTGCAGTATATGTTCATTTTGTGCTTTTCTCGCTCAAATAGCGTTATTTTGAGCTGAAAATGACGGAATATGAGTATGTTAGATTCATTTGTATTTATTTGTCAAACTGTCATAGAATGACATTTCCACTTTAGAAACATCAATTCTTGCATGTTTTTGAAGGCCAGCATGGTTTCTTTTGAATTCGTGTGGAGTTAGTGTGAAAAGTGCAGTATATGTTCATTTTGTGCTTTTCTCGCTCAAATAGCGTTATTTTGAGCTGAAAATGACGGAATATGAGTATGTTAGATTCATTTGTATTTATTTGTCAAACTGTCATAGAATGACATTTCCACTTTAGAAACATCAATTCTTGCATGTTTTTGAAGGCCAGCATGGTTTCTTTTGAATTCGTGTGGAGTTAGTGTGAAAAGTGCAGTATATGTTCATTTTGTGCTTTTCTCGCTCAAATAGCGTTATTTTGAGCTGAAAATGACGGAATATGAGTATGTTAGATTCATTTGTATTTATTTGTCAAACTGTCATAGAATGACATTTCCACTTTAGAAACATCAATTCTTGCATGTTTTTGAAGGCCAGCATGGTTTCTTTTGAATTCGTGTGGAGTTAGTGTGAAAAGTGCAGTATATGTTCATTTTGTGCTTTTCTCGCTCAAATAGCGTTATTTTGAGCTGAAAATGACGGAATATGAGTATGTTAGATTCATTTGTATTTATTTGTCAAACTGTCATAGAATGACATTTCCACTTTAGAAACATCAATTCTTGCATGTTTTTGAAGGCCAGCATGGTTTCTTTTGAATTCGTGTGGAGTTAGTGTGAAAAGTGCAGTATATGTTCATTTTGTGCTTTTCTCGCTCAAATAGCGTTATTTTGAGCTGAAAATGACGGAATATGAGTATGTTAGATTCATTTGTATTTATTTGTCAAACTGTCATAGAATGACATTTCCACTTTAGAAACATCAATTCTTGCATGTTTTTGAAGGCCAGCATGGTTTCTTTTGAATTCGTGTGGAGTTAGTGTGAAAAGTGCAGTATATGTTCATTTTGTGCTTTTCTCGCTCAAATAGCGTTATTTTGAGCTGAAAATGACGGAATATGAGTATGTTAGATTCATTTGTATTTATTTGTCAAACTGTCATAGAATGACATTTCCACTTTAGAAACATCAATTCTTGCATGTTTTTGAAGGCCAGCATGGTTTCTTTTGAATTCGTGTGGAGTTAGTGTGAAAAGTGCAGTATATGTTCATTTTGTGCTTTTCTCGCTCAAATAGCGTTATTTTGAGCTGAAAATGACGGAATATGAGTATGTTAGATTCATTTGTATTTATTTGTCAAACTGTCATAGAATGACATTTCCACTTTAGAAACATCAATTCTTGCATGTTTTTGAAGGCCAGCATGGTTTCTTTTGAATTCGTGTGGAGTTAGTGTGAAAAGTGCAGTATATGTTCATTTTGTGCTTTTCTCGCTCAAATAGCGTTATTTTGAGCTGAAAATGACGGAATATGAGTATGTTAGATTCATTTGTATTTATTTGTCAAACTGTCATAGAATGACATTTCCACTTTAGAAACATCAATTCTTGCATGTTTTTGAAGGCCAGCATGGTTTCTTTTGAATTCGTGTGGAGTTAGTGTGAAAAGTGCAGTATATGTTCATTTTGTGCTTTTCTCGCTCAAATAGCGTTATTTTGAGCTGAAAATGACGGAATATGAGTATGTTAGATTCATTTGTATTTATTTGTCAAACTGTCATAGAATGACATTTCCACTTTAGAAACATCAATTCTTGCATGTTTTTGAAGGCCAGCATGGTTTCTTTTGAATTCGTGTGGAGTTAGTGTGAAAAGTGCAGTATATGTTCATTTTGTGCTTTTCTCGCTCAAATAGCGTTATTTTGAGCTGAAAATGACGGAATATGAGTATGTTAGATTCATTTGTATTTATTTGTCAAACTGTCATAGAATGACATTTCCACTTTAGAAACATCAATTCTTGCATGTTTTTGAAGGCCAGCATGGTTTCTTTTGAATTCGTGTGGAGTTAGTGTGAAAAGTGCAGTATATGTTCATTTTGTGCTTTTCTCGCTCAAATAGCGTTATTTTGAGCTGAAAATGACGGAATATGAGTATGTTAGATTCATTTGTATTTATTTGTCAAACTGTCATAGAATGACATTTCCACTTTAGAAACATCAATTCTTGCATGTTTTTGAAGGCCAGCATGGTTTCTTTTGAATTCGTGTGGAGTTAGTGTGAAAAGTGCAGTATATGTTCATTTTGTGCTTTTCTCGCTCAAATAGCGTTATTTTGAGCTGAAAATGACGGAATATGAGTATGTTAGATTCATTTGTATTTATTTGTCAAACTGTCATAGAATGACATTTCCACTTTAGAAACATCAATTCTTGCATGTTTTTGAAGGCCAGCATGGTTTCTTTTGAATTCGTGTGGAGTTAGTGTGAAAAGTGCAGTATATGTTCATTTTGTGCTTTTCTCGCTCAAATAGCGTTATTTTGAGCTGAAAATGACGGAATATGAGTATGTTAGATTCATTTGTATTTATTTGTCAAACTGTCATAGAATGACATTTCCACTTTAGAAACATCAATTCTTGCATGTTTTTGAAGGCCAGCATGGTTTCTTTTGAATTCGTGTGGAGTTAGTGTGAAAAGTGCAGTATATGTTCATTTTGTGCTTTTCTCGCTCAAATAGCGTTATTTTGAGCTGAAAATGACGGAATATGAGTATGTTAGATTCATTTGTATTTATTTGTCAAACTGTCATAGAATGACATTTCCACTTTAGAAACATCAATTCTTGCATGTTTTTGAAGGCCAGCATGGTTTCTTTTGAATTCGTGTGGAGTTAGTGTGAAAAGTGCAGTATATGTTCATTTTGTGCTTTTCTCGCTCAAATAGCGTTATTTTGAGCTGAAAATGACGGAATATGAGTATGTTAGATTCATTTGTATTTATTTGTCAAACTGTCATAGAATGACATTTCCACTTTAGAAACATCAATTCTTGCATGTTTTTGAAGGCCAGCATGGTTTCTTTTGAATTCGTGTGGAGTTAGTGTGAAAAGTGCAGTATATGTTCATTTTGTGCTTTTCTCGCTCAAATAGCGTTATTTTGAGCTGAAAATGACGGAATATGAGTATGTTAGATTCATTTGTATTTATTTGTCAAACTGTCATAGAATGACATTTCCACTTTAGAAACATCAATTCTTGCATGTTTTTGAAGGCCAGCATGGTTTCTTTTGAATTCGTGTGGAGTTAGTGTGAAAAGTGCAGTATATGTTCATTTTGTGCTTTTCTCGCTCAAATAGCGTTATTTTGAGCTGAAAATGACGGAATATGAGTATGTTAGATTCATTTGTATTTATTTGTCAAACTGTCATAGAATGACATTTCCACTTTAGAAACATCAATTCTTGCATGTTTTTGAAGGCCAGCATGGTTTCTTTTGAATTCGTGTGGAGTTAGTGTGAAAAGTGCAGTATATGTTCATTTTGTGCTTTTCTCGCTCAAATAGCGTTATTTTGAGCTGAAAATGACGGAATATGAGTATGTTAGATTCATTTGTATTTATTTGTCAAACTGTCATAGAATGACATTTCCACTTTAGAAACATCAATTCTTGCATGTTTTTGAAGGCCAGCATGGTTTCTTTTGAATTCGTGTGGAGTTAGTGTGAAAAGTGCAGTATATGTTCATTTTGTGCTTTTCTCGCTCAAATAGCGTTATTTTGAGCTGAAAATGACGGAATATGAGTATGTTAGATTCATTTGTATTTATTTGTCAAACTGTCATAGAATGACATTTCCACTTTAGAAACATCAATTCTTGCATGTTTTTGAAGGCCAGCATGGTTTCTTTTGAATTCGTGTGGAGTTAGTGTGAAAAGTGCAGTATATGTTCATTTTGTGCTTTTCTCGCTCAAATAGCGTTATTTTGAGCTGAAAATGACGGAATATGAGTATGTTAGATTCATTTGTATTTATTTGTCAAACTGTCATAGAATGACATTTCCACTTTAGAAACATCAATTCTTGCATGTTTTTGAAGGCCAGCATGGTTTCTTTTGAATTCGTGTGGAGTTAGTGTGAAAAGTGCAGTATATGTTCATTTTGTGCTTTTCTCGCTCAAATAGCGTTATTTTGAGCTGAAAATGACGGAATATGAGTATGTTAGATTCATTTGTATTTATTTGTCAAACTGTCATAGAATGACATTTCCACTTTAGAAACATCAATTCTTGCATGTTTTTGAAGGCCAGCATGGTTTCTTTTGAATTCGTGTGGAGTTAGTGTGAAAAGTGCAGTATATGTTCATTTTGTGCTTTTCTCGCTCAAATAGCGTTATTTTGAGCTGAAAATGACGGAATATGAGTATGTTAGATTCATTTGTATTTATTTGTCAAACTGTCATAGAATGACATTTCCACTTTAGAAACATCAATTCTTGCATGTTTTTGAAGGCCAGCATGGTTTCTTTTGAATTCGTGTTGAGTTAGTGTGAAAAGTGCAGTATATGTTCATTTTGTGCTTTTCTCGCTCAAATAGCGTTATTTTGAGCTGAAAATGACGGAATATGAGTATGTTAGATTCATTTGTATTTATTTGTCAAACTGTCATAGAATGACATTTCCACTTTAGAAACATCAATTCTTGCATGTTTTTGAAGGCCAGCATGGTTTCTTTTGAATTCGTGTGGAGTTAGTGTGAAAAGTGCAGTATATGTTCATTTTGTGCTTTTCTCGCTCAAATAGCGTTATTTTGAGCTGAAAATGACGGAATATGAGTATGTTAGATTCATTTGTATTTATTTGTCAAACTGTCATAGAATGACATTTCCACTTTAGAAACATCAATTCTTGCATGTTTTTGAAGGCCAGCATGGTTTCTTTTGAATTCGTGTGGAGTTAGTGTGAAAAGTGCAGTATATGTTCATTTTGTGCTTTTCTCGCTCAAATAGCGTTATTTTGAGCTGAAAATGACGGAATATGAGTATGTTAGATTCATTTGTATTTATTTGTCAAACTGTCATAGAATGACATTTCCACTTTAGAAACATCAATTCTTGCATGTTTTTGAAGGCCAGCATGGTTTCTTTTGAATTCGTGTGGAGTTAGTGTGAAAAGTGCAGTATATGTTCATTTTGTGCTTTTCTCGCTCAAATAGCGTTATTTTGAGCTGAAAATGACGGAATATGAGTATGTTAGATTCATTTGTATTTATTTGTCAAACTGTCATAGAATGACATTTCCACTTTAGAAACATCAATTCTTGCATGTTTTTGAAGGCCAGCATGGTTTCTTTTGAATTCGTGTGGAGTTAGTGTGAAAAGTGCAGTATATGTTCATTTTGTGCTTTTCCTCGCTCAAATAGCGTTATTTTGAGCTGAAAATGACGGAATATGAGTATGTTAGATTCATTTGTATTTATTTGTCAAACTGTCATAGAATGACATTTCCACTTTAGAAACATCAATTCTTGCATGTTTTTGAAGGCCAGCATGGTTTCTTTTGAATTCGTGTGGAGTTAGTGTGAAAAGTGCAGTATATGTTCATTTTGTGCTTTTCTCGCTCAAATAGCGTTATTTTGAGCTGAAAATGACGGAATATGAGTATGTTAGATTCATTTGTATTTATTTGTCAAACTGTCATAGAATGACATTTCCACTTTAGAAACATCAATTCTTGCATGTTTTTGAAGGCCAGCATGGTTTCTTTTGAATTCGTGTGGAGTTAGTGTGAAAAGTGCAGTATATGTTCATTTTGTGCTTTTCTCGCTCAAATAGCGTTATTTTGAGCTGAAAATGACGGAATATGAGTATGTTAGATTCATTTGTATTTATTTGTCAAACTGTCATAGAATGACATTTCCACTTTAGAAACATCAATTCTTGCATGTTTTTGAAGGCCAGCATGGTTTCTTTTGAATTCGTGTGGAGTTAGTGTGAAAAGTGCAGTATATGTTCATTTTGTGCTTTTCTCGCTCAAATAGCGTTATTTTGACCTGAAAATGACGGAATATGAGTATGTTAGATTCATTTGTATTTATTTGTCAAACTGTCATAGAATGACATTTCCACTTTAGAAACATCAATTCTTGCATGTTTTTGAAGGCCAGCATGGTTTCTTTTGAATTCGTGTGGAGTTAGTGTGAAAAGTGCAGTATATGTTCATTTTGTGCTTTTCTCGCTCAAATAGCGTTATTTTGACCTGAAAATGACGGAATATGAGTATGTTAGATTCATTTGTATTTATTTGTCAAACTGTCATAGAATGACATTTCCACTTTAGAAACATCAATTCTTGCATGTTTTTGAAGGCCAGCATGGTTTCTTTTGAATTCGTGTGGAGTTAGTGTGAAAAGTGCAGTATATGTTCATTTTGTGCTTTTCTCGCTCAAATAGCGTTATTTTGACCTGAAAATGACGGAATATGAGTATGTTAGATTCATTTGTATTTATTTGTCAAACTGTCATAGAATGACATTTCCACTTTAGAAACATCAATTCTTGCATGTTTTTGAAGGCCAGCATGGTTTCTTTTGAATTCGTGTGGAGTTAGTGTGAAAAGTGCAGTATATGTTCATTTTGTGCTTTTCTCGCTCAAATAGCGTTATTTTGAGCTGAAAATGACGGAATATGAGTATGTTAGATTCATTTGTATTTATTTGTCAAACTGTCATAGAATGACATTTCCACTTTAGAAACATCAATTCTTGCATGTTTTTGAAGGCCAGCATGGTTTCTTTTGAATTCGTGTGGAGTTAGTGTGAAAAGTGCAGTATATGTTCATTTTGTGCTTTTCTCGCTCAAATAGCGTTATTTTGAGCTGAAAATGACGGAATATGAGTATGTTAGATTCATTTGTATTTATTTGTCAAACTGTCATAGAATGACATTTCCACTTTAGAAACATCAATTCTTGCATGTTTTTGAAGGCCAGCATGGTTTCTTTTGAATTCGTGTGGAGTTAGTGTGAAAAGTGCAGTATATGTTCATTTTGTGCTTTTCTCGCTCAAATAGCGTTATTTTGAGCTGAAAATGACGGAATATGAGTATGTTAGATTCATTTGTATTTATTTGTCAAACTGTCATAGAATGACATTTCCACTTTAGAAACATCAATTCTTGCATGTTTTTGAAGGCCAGCATGGTTTCTTTTGAATTCGTGTGGAGTTAGTGTGAAAAGTGCAGTATATGTTCATTTTGTGCTTTTCTCGCTCAAATAGCGTTATTTTGAGCTGAAAATGACGGAATATGAGTATGTTAGATTCATTTGTATTTATTTGTCAAACTGTCATAGAATGACATTTCCACTTTAGAAACATCAATTCTTGCATGTTTTTGAAGGCCAGCATGGTTTCTTTTGAATTCGTGTGGAGTTAGTGTGAAAAGTGCAGTATATGTTCATTTTGTGCTTTTCTCGCTCAAATAGCGTTATTTTGAGCTGAAAATGACGGAATATGAGTATGTTAGATTCATTTGTATTTATTTGTCAAACTGTCATAGAATGACATTTCCACTTTAGAAACATCAATTCTTGCATGTTTTTGAAGGCCAGCATGGTTTCTTTTGAATTCGTGTGGAGTTAGTGTGAAAAGTGCAGTATATGTTCATTTTGTGCTTTTCTCGCTCAAATAGCGTTATTTTGAGCTGAAAATGACGGAATATGAGTATGTTAGATTCATTTGTATTTATTTGTCAAACTGTCATAGAATGACATTTCCACTTTAGAAACATCAATTCTTGCATGTTTTTGAAGGCCAGCATGGTTTCTTTTGAATTCGTGTGGAGTTAGTGTGAAAAGTGCAGTATATGTTCATTTTGTGCTTTTCTCGCTCAAATAGCGTTATTTTGAGCTGAAAATGACGGAATATGAGTATGTTAGATTCATTTGTATTTATTTGTCAAACTGTCATAGAATGACATTTCCACTTTAGAAACATCAATTCTTGCATGTTTTTGAAGGCCAGCATGGTTTCTTTTGAATTCGTGTGGAGTTAGTGTGAAAAGTGCAGTATATGTTCATTTTGTGCTTTTCTCGCTCAAATAGCGTTATTTTGACCTGAAAATGACGGAATATGAGTATGTTAGATTCATTTGTATTTATTTGTCAAACTGTCATAGAATGACATTTCCACTTTAGAAACATCAATTCTTGCATGTTTTTGAAGGCCAGCATGGTTTCTTTTGAATTCGTGTGGAGTTAGTGTGAAAAGTGCAGTATATGTTCATTTTGTGCTTTTCTCGCTCAAATAGCGTTATTTTGACCTGAAAATGACGGAATATGAGTATGTTAGATTCATTTGTATTTATTTGTCAAACTGTCATAGAATGACATTTCCACTTTAGAAACATCAATTCTTGCATGTTTTTGAAGGCCAGCATGGTTTCTTTTGAATTCGTGTGGAGTTAGTGTGAAAAGTGCAGTATATGTTCATTTTGTGCTTTTCTCGCTCAAATAGCGTTATTTTGAGCTGAAAATGACGGAATATGAGTATGTTAGATTCATTTGTATTTATTTGTCAAACTGTCATAGAATGACATTTCCACTTTAGAAACATCAATTCTTGCATGTTTTTGAAGGCCAGCATGGTTTCTTTTGAATTCGTGTGGAGTTAGTGTGAAAAGTGCAGTATATGTTCATTTTGTGCTTTTCTCGCTCAAATAGCGTTATTTTGAGCTGAAAATGACGGAATATGAGTATGTTAGATTCATTTGTATTTATTTGTCAAACTGTCATAGAATGACATTTCCACTTTAGAAACATCAATTCTTGCATGTTTTTGAAGGCCAGCATGGTTTCTTTTGAATTCGTGTGGAGTTAGTGTGAAAAGTGCAGTATATGTTCATTTTGTGCTTTTCTCGCTCAAATAGCGTTATTTTGAGCTGAAAATGACGGAATATGAGTATGTTAGATTCATTTGTATTTATTTGTCAAACTGTCATAGAATGACATTTCCACTTTAGAAACATCAATTCTTGCATGTTTTTGAAGGCCAGCATGGTTTCTTTTGAATTCGTGTGGAGTTAGTGTGAAAAGTGCAGTATATGTTCATTTTGTGCTTTTCTCGCTCAAATAGCGTTATTTTGAGCTGAAAATGACGGAATATGAGTATGTTAGATTCATTTGTATTTATTTGTCAAACTGTCATAGAATGACATTTCCACTTTAGAAACATCAATTCTTGCATGTTTTTGAAGGCCAGCATGGTTTCTTTTGAATTCGTGTGGAGTTAGTGTGAAAAGTGCAGTATATGTTCATTTTGTGCTTTTCTCGCTCAAATAGCGTTATTTTGACCTGAAAATGACGGAATATGAGTATGTTAGATTCATTTGTATTTATTTGTCAAACTGTCATAGAATGACATTTCCACTTTAGAAACATCAATTCTTGCATGTTTTTGAAGGCCAGCATGGTTTCTTTTGAATTCGTGTGGAGTTAGTGTGAAAAGTGCAGTATATGTTCATTTTGTGCTTTTCTCGCTCAAATAGCGTTATTTTGACCTGAAAATGACGGAATATGAGTATGTTAGATTCATTTGTATTTATTTGTCAAACTGTCATAGAATGACATTTCCACTTTAGAAACGTCAATTCTTGCATGTTTTTGAAGGCCAGCATGGTTTCTTTTGAATTCGTGTGGAGTTAGTGTGAAAAGTGCAGTATATGTTCATTTTGTGCTTTTCTCGCTCAAATAGCGTTATTTTGAGCTGAAAATGACGGAATATGAGTATGTTAGATTCATTTGTATTTATTTGTCAAACTGTCATAGAATGACATTTCCACTTTAGAAACATCAATTCTTGCATGTTTTTGAAGGCCAGCATGGTTTCTTTTGAATTCGTGTAGAGTTAGTGTGAAAAGTGCAGTATATGTTCATTTTGTGCTTTTCTCGCTCAAATAGCGTTATTTTGACCTGAAAATGACGGAATATGAGTATGTTAGATTCATTTGTATTTATTTGTCAAACTGTCATAGAATGACATTTCCACTTTAGAAACATCAATTCTTGCATGTTTTTGAAGGCCAGCATGGTTTCTTTTGAATTCGTGTGGAGTTAGTGTGAAAAGTGCAGTATATGTTCATTTTGTGCTTTTCTCGCTCAAATAGCGTTATTTTGACCTGAAAATGACGGAATATGAGTATGTTAGATTCATTTGTATTTATTTGTCAAACTGTCATAGAATGACATTTCCACTTTAGAAACATCAATTCTTGCATGTTTTTGAAGGCCAGCATGGTTTCTTTTGAATTCGTGTGGAGTTAGTGTGAAAAGTGCAGTATATGTTCATTTTGTGCTTTTCTCGCTCAAATAGCGTTATTTTGAGCTGAAAATGACGGAATATGAGTATGTTAGATTCATTTGTATTTATTTGTCAAACTGTCATAGAATGACATTTCCACTTTAGAAACATCAATTCTTGCATGTTTTTGAAGGCCAGCATGGTTTCTTTTGAATTCGTGTGGAGTTAGTGTGAAAAGTGCAGTATATGTTCATTTTGTGCTTTTCTCGCTCAAATAGCGTTATTTTGAGCTGAAAATGACGGAATATGAGTATGTTAGATTCATTTGTATTTATTTGTCAAACTGTCATAGAATGACATTTCCACTTTAGAAACATCAATTCTTGCATGTTTTTGAAGGCCAGCATGGTTTCTTTTGAATTCGTGTGGAGTTAGTGTGAAAAGTGCAGTATATGTTCATTTTGTGCTTTTCTCGCTCAAATAGCGTTATTTTGAGCTGAAAATGACGGAATATGAGTATGTTAGATTCATTTGTATTTATTTGTCAAACTGTCATAGAATGACATTTCCACTTTAGAAACATCAATTCTTGCATGTTTTTGAAGGCCAGCATGGTTTCTTTTGAATTCGTGTGGAGTTAGTGTGAAAAGTGCAGTATATGTTCATTTTGTGCTTTTCTCGCTCAAATAGCGTTATTTTGAGCTGAAAATGACGGAATATGAGTATGTTAGATTCATTTGTATTTATTTGTCAAACTGTCATAGAATGACATTTCCACTTTAGAAACATCAATTCTTGCATGTTTTTGAAGGCCAGCATGGTTTCTTTTGAATTCGTGTGGAGTTAGTGTGAAAAGTGCAGTATATGTTCATTTTGTGCTTTTCTCGCTCAAATAGCGTTATTTTGAGCTGAAAATGACGGAATAAGAGTATGTTAGATTCATTTGTATTTATTTGTCAAACTGTCATAGAATGACATTTCCACTTTAGAAACATCAATTCTTGCATGTTTTTGAAGGCCAGCATGGTTTCTTTTGAATTCGTGTGGAGTTAGTGTGAAAAGTGCAGTATATGTTCATTTTGTGCTTTTCTCGCTCAAATAGCGTTATTTTGAGCTGAAAATGACGGAATATGAGTATGTTAGATTCATTTGTATTTATTTGTCAAACTGTCATAGAATGACATTTCCACTTTAGAAACATCAATTCTTGCATGTTTTTGAAGGCCAGCATGGTTTCTTTTGAATTCGTGTGGAGTTAGTGTGAAAAGTGCAGTATATGTTCATTTTGTGCTTTTCTCGCTCAAATAGCGTTATTTTGAGCTGAAAATGACGGAATATGAGTATGTTAGATTCATTTGTATTTATTTGTCAAACTGTCATAGAATGACATTTCCACTTTAGAAACATCAATTCTTGCATGTTTTTGAAGGCCAGCATGGTTTCTTTTGAATTCGTGTGGAGTTAGTGTGAAAAGTGCAGTATATGTTCATTTTGTGCTTTTCTCGCTCAAATAGCGTTATTTTGAGCTGAAAATGACGGAATATGAGTATGTTAGATTCATTTGTATTTATTTGTCAAACTGTCATAGAATGACATTTCCACTTTAGAAACATCAATTCTTGCATGTTTTTGAAGGCCAGCATGGTTTCTTTTGAATTCGTGTGGAGTTAGTGTGAAAAGTGCAGTATATGTTCATTTTGTGCTTTTCTCGCTCAAATAGCGTTATTTTGAGCTGAAAATGACGGAATATGAGTATGTTAGATTCATTTGTATTTATTTGTCAAACTGTCATAGAATGACATTTCCACTTTAGAAACATCAATTCTTGCATGTTTTTGAAGGCCAGCATGGTTTCTTTTGAATTCGTGTGGAGTTAGTGTGAAAAGTGCAGTATATGTTCATTTTGTGCTTTTCTCGCTCAAATAGCGTTATTTTGAGCTGAAAATGACGGAATATGAGTATGTTAGATTCATTTGTATTTATTTGTCAAACTGTCATAGAATGACATTTCCACTTTAGAAACATCAATTCTTGCATGTTTTTGAAGGCCAGCATGGTTTCTTTTGAATTCGTGTGGAGTTAGTGTGAAAAGTGCAGTATATGTTCATTTTGTGCTTTTCTCGCTCAAATAGCGTTATTTTGAGCTGAAAATGACGGAATATGAGTATGTTAGATTCATTTGTATTTATTTGTCAAACTGTCATAGAATGACATTTCCACTTTAGAAACATCAATTCTTGCATGTTTTTGAAGGCCAGCATGGTTTCTTTTGAATTCGTGTGGAGTTAGTGTGAAAAGTGCAGTATATGTTCATTTTGTGCTTTTCTCGCTCAAATAGCGTTATTTTGAGCTGAAAATGACGGAATATGAGTATGTTAGATTCATTTGTATTTATTTGTCAAACTGTCATAGAATGACATTTCCACTTTAGAAACATCAATTCTTGCATGTTTTTGAAGGCCAGCATGGTTTCTTTTGAATTCGTGTGGAGTTAGTGTGAAAAGTGCAGTATATGTTCATTTTGTGCTTTTCTCGCTCAAATAGCGTTATTTTGAGCTGAAAATGACGGAATATGAGTATGTTAGATTCATTTGTATTTATTTGTCAAACTGTCATAGAATGACATTTCCACTTTAGAAACATCAATTCTTGCATGTTTTTGAAGGCCAGCATGGTTTCTTTTGAATTCGTGTGGAGTTAGTGTGAAAAGTGCAGTATATGTTCATTTTGTGCTTTTCTCGCTCAAATAGCGTTATTTTGAGCTGAAAATGACGGAATATGAGTATGTTAGATTCATTTGTATTTATTTGTCAAACTGTCATAGAATGACATTTCCACTTTAGAAACATCAATTCTTGCATGTTTTTGAAGGCCAGCATGGTTTCTTTTGAATTCGTGTGGAGTTAGTGTGAAAAGTGCAGTATATGTTCATTTTGTGCTTTTCTCGCTCAAATAGCGTTATTTTGAGCTGAAAATGACGGAATATGAGTATGTTAGATTCATTTGTATTTATTTGTCAAACTGTCATAGAATGACATTTCCACTTTAGAAACATCAATTCTTGCATGTTTTTGAAGGCCAGCATGGTTTCTTTTGAATTCGTGTGGAGTTAGTGTGAAAAGTGCAGTATATGTTCATTTTGTGCTTTTCTCGCTCAAATAGCGTTATTTTGAGCTGAAAATGACGGAATATGAGTATGTTAGATTCATTTGTATTTATTTGTCAAACTGTCATAGAATGACATTTCCACTTTAGAAACATCAATTCTTGCATGTTTTTGAAGGCCAGCATGGTTTCTTTTGAATTCGTGTGGAGTTAGTGTGAAAAGTGCAGTATATGTTCATTTTGTGCTTTTCTCGCTCAAATAGCGTTATTTTGAGCTGAAAATGACGGAATATGAGTATGTTAGATTCATTTGTATTTATTTGTCAAACTGTCATAGAATGACATTTCCACTTTAGAAACATCAATTCTTGCATGTTTTTGAAGGCCAGCATGGTTTCTTTTGAATTCGTGTGGAGTTAGTGTGAAAAGTGCAGTATATGTTCATTTTGTGCTTTTCTCGCTCAAATAGCGTTATTTTGAGCTGAAAATGACGGAATATGAGTATGTTAGATTCATTTGTATTTATTTGTCAAACTGTCATAGAATGACATTTCCACTTTAGAAACATCAATTCTTGCATGTTTTTGAAGGCCAGCATGGTTTCTTTTGAATTCGTGTGGAGTTAGTGTGAAAAGTGCAGTATATGTTCATTTTGTGCTTTTCTCGCTCAAATAGCGTTATTTTGAGCTGAAAATGACGGAATATGAGTATGTTAGATTCATTTGTATTTATTTGTCAAACTGTCATAGAATGACATTTCCACTTTAGAAACATCAATTCTTGCATGTTTTTGAAGGCCAGCATGGTTTCTTTTGAATTCGTGTGGAGTTAGTGTGAAAAGTGCAGTATATGTTCATTTTGTGCTTTTCTCGCTCAAATAGCGTTATTTTGAGCTGAAAATGACGGAATATGAGTATGTTAGATTCATTTGTATTTATTTGTCAAACTGTCATAGAATGACATTTCCACTTTAGAAACATCAATTCTTGCATGTTTTTGAAGGCCAGCATGGTTTCTTTTGAATTCGTGTGGAGTTAGTGTGAAAAGTGCAGTATATGTTCATTTTGTGCTTTTCTCGCTCAAATAGCGTTATTTTGAGCTGAAAATGACGGAATATGAGTATGTTAGATTCATTTGTATTTATTTGTCAAACTGTCATAGAATGACATTTCCACTTTAGAAACATCAATTCTTGCATGTTTTTGAAGGCCAGCATGGTTTCTTTTGAATTCGTGTGGAGTTAGTGTGAAAAGTGCAGTATATGTTCATTTTGTGCTTTTCTCGCTCAAATAGCGTTATTTTGAGCTGAAAATGACGGAATATGAGTATGTTAGATTCATTTGTATTTATTTGTCAAACTGTCATAGAATGACATTTCCACTTTAGAAACATCAATTCTTGCATGTTTTTGAAGGCCAGCATGGTTTCTTTTGAATTCGTGTGGAGTTAGTGTGAAAAGTGCAGTATATGTTCATTTTGTGCTTTTCTCGCTCAAATAGCGTTATTTTGAGCTGAAAATGACGGAATATGAGTATGTTAGATTCATTTGTATTTATTTGTCAAACTGTCATAGAATGACATTTCCACTTTAGAAACATCAATTCTTGCATGTTTTTGAAGGCCAGCATGGTTTCTTTTGAATTCGTGTGGAGTTAGTGTGAAAAGTGCAGTATATGTTCATTTTGTGCTTTTCTCGCTCAAATAGCGTTATTTTGAGCTGAAAATGACGGAATATGAGTATGTTAGATTCATTTGTATTTATTTGTCAAACTGTCATAGAATGACATTTCCACTTTAGAAACATCAATTCTTGCATGTTTTTGAAGGCCAGCATGGTTTCTTTTGAATTCGTGTGGAGTTAGTGTGAAAAGTGCAGTATATGTTCATTTTGTGCTTTTCTCGCTCAAATAGCGTTATTTTGAGCTGAAAATGACGGAATATGAGTATGTTAGATTCATTTGTATTTATTTGTCAAACTGTCATAGAATGACATTTCCACTTTAGAAACATCAATTCTTGCATGTTTTTGAAGGCCAGCATGGTTTCTTTTGAATTCGTGTGGAGTTAGTGTGAAAAGTGCAGTATATGTTCATTTTGTGCTTTTCTCGCTCAAATAGCGTTATTTTGAGCTGAAAATGACGGAATATGAGTATGTTAGATTCATTTGTATTTATTTGTCAAACTGTCATAGAATGACATTTCCACTTTAGAAACATCAATTCTTGCATGTTTTTGAAGGCCAGCATGGTTTCTTTTGAATTCGTGTGGAGTTAGTGTGAAAAGTGCAGTATATGTTCATTTTGTGCTTTTCTCGCTCAAATAGCGTTATTTTGAGCTGAAAATGACGGAATATGAGTATGTTAGATTCATTTGTATTTATTTGTCAAACTGTCATAGAATGACATTTCCACTTTAGAAACATCAATTCTTGCATGTTTTTGAAGGCCAGCATGGTTTCTTTTGAATTCGTGTGGAGTTAGTGTGAAAAGTGCAGTATATGTTCATTTTGTGCTTTTCTCGCTCAAATAGCGTTATTTTGAGCTGAAAATGACGGAATATGAGTATGTTAGATTCATTTGTATTTATTTGTCAAACTGTCATAGAATGACATTTCCACTTTAGAAACATCAATTCTTGCATGTTTTTGAAGGCCAGCATGGTTTCTTTTGAATTCGTGTGGAGTTAGTGTGAAAAGTGCAGTATATGTTCATTTTGTGCTTTTCTCGCTCAAATAGCGTTATTTTGAGCTGAAAATGACGGAATATGAGTATGTTAGATTCATTTGTATTTATTTGTCAAACTGTCATAGAATGACATTTCCACTTTAGAAACATCAATTCTTGCATGTTTTTGAAGGCCAGCATGGTTTCTTTTGAATTCGTGTGGAGTTAGTGTGAAAAGTGCAGTATATGTTCATTTTGTGCTTTTCTCGCTCAAATAGCGTTATTTTGAGCTGAAAATGACGGAATATGAGTATGTTAGATTCATTTGTATTTATTTGTCAAACTGTCATAGAATGACATTTCCACTTTAGAAACATCAATTCTTGCATGTTTTTGAAGGCCAGCATGGTTTCTTTTGAATTCGTGTGGAGTTAGTGTGAAAAGTGCAGTATATGTTCATTTTGTGCTTTTCTCGCTCAAATAGCGTTATTTTGAGCTGAAAATGACGGAATATGAGTATGTTAGATTCATTTGTATTTATTTGTCAAACTGTCATAGAATGACATTTCCACTTTAGAAACATCAATTCTTGCATGTTTTTGAAGGCCAGCATGGTTTCTTTTGAATTCGTGTGGAGTTAGTGTGAAAAGTGCAGTATATGTTCATTTTGTGCTTTTCTCGCTCAAATAGCGTTATTTTGAGCTGAAAATGACGGAATATGAGTATGTTAGATTCATTTGTATTTATTTGTCAAACTGTCATAGAATGACATTTCCACTTTAGAAACATCAATTCTTGCATGTTTTTGAAGGCCAGCATGGTTTCTTTTGAATTCGTGTGGAGTTAGTGTGAAAAGTGCAGTATATGTTCATTTTGTGCTTTTCTCGCTCAAATAGCGTTATTTTGAGCTGAAAATGACGGAATATGAGTATGTTAGATTCATTTGTATTTATTTGTCAAACTGTCATAGAATGACATTTCCACTTTAGAAACATCAATTCTTGCATGTTTTTGAAGGCCAGCATGGTTTCTTTTGAATTCGTGTGGAGTTAGTGTGAAAAGTGCAGTATATGTTCATTTTGTGCTTTTCTCGCTCAAATAGCGTTATTTTGAGCTGAAAATGACGGAATATGAGTATGTTAGATTCATTTGTATTTATTTGTCAAACTGTCATAGAATGACATTTCCACTTTAGAAACATCAATTCTTGCATGTTTTTGAAGGCCAGCATGGTTTCTTTTGAATTCGTGTGGAGTTAGTGTGAAAAGTGCAGTATATGTTCATTTTGTGCTTTTCTCGCTCAAATAGCGTTATTTTGAGCTGAAAATGACGGAATATGAGTATGTTAGATTCATTTGTATTTATTTGTCAAACTGTCATAGAATGACATTTCCACTTTAGAAACATCAATTCTTGCATGTTTTTGAAGGCCAGCATGGTTTCTTTTGAATTCGTGTGGAGTTAGTGTGAAAAGTGCAGTATATGTTCATTTTGTGCTTTTCTCGCTCAAATAGCGTTATTTTGAGCTGAAAATGACGGAATATGAGTATGTTAGATTCATTTGTATTTATTTGTCAAACTGTCATAGAATGACATTTCCACTTTAGAAACATCAATTCTTGCATGTTTTTGAAGGCCAGCATGGTTTCTTTTGAATTCGTGTGGAGTTAGTGTGAAAAGTGCAGTATATGTTCATTTTGTGCTTTTCTCGCTCAAATAGCGTTATTTTGAGCTGAAAATGACGGAATATGAGTATGTTAGATTCATTTGTATTTATTTGTCAAACTGTCATAGAATGACATTTCCACTTTAGAAACATCAATTCTTGCATGTTTTTGAAGGCCAGCATGGTTTCTTTTGAATTCGTGTGGAGTTAGTGTGAAAAGTGCAGTATATGTTCATTTTGTGCTTTTCTCGCTCAAATAGCGTTATTTTGAGCTGAAAATGACGGAATATGAGTATGTTAGATTCATTTGTATTTATTTGTCAAACTGTCATAGAATGACATTTCCACTTTAGAAACATCAATTCTTGCATGTTTTTGAAGGCCAGCATGGTTTCTTTTGAATTCGTGTGGAGTTAGTGTGAAAAGTGCAGTATATGTTCATTTTGTGCTTTTCTCGCTCAAATAGCGTTATTTTGAGCTGAAAATGACGGAATATGAGTATGTTAGATTCATTTGTATTTATTTGTCAAACTGTCATAGAATGACATTTCCACTTTAGAAACATCAATTCTTGCATGTTTTTGAAGGCCAGCATGGTTTCTTTTGAATTCGTGTGGAGTTAGTGTGAAAAGTGCAGTATATGTTCATTTTGTGCTTTTCTCGCTCAAATAGCGTTATTTTGAGCTGAAAATGACGGAATATGAGTATGTTAGATTCATTTGTATTTATTTGTCAAACTGTCATAGAATGACATTTCCACTTTAGAAACATCAATTCTTGCATGTTTTTGAAGGCCAGCATGGTTTCTTTTGAATTCGTGTGGAGTTAGTGTGAAAAGTGCAGTATATGTTCATTTTGTGCTTTTCTCGCTCAAATAGCGTTATTTTGAGCTGAAAATGACGGAATATGAGTATGTTAGATTCATTTGTATTTATTTGTCAAACTGTCATAGAATGACATTTCCACTTTAGAAACATCAATTCTTGCATGTTTTTGAAGGCCAGCATGGTTTCTTTTGAATTCGTGTGGAGTTAGTGTGAAAAGTGCAGTATATGTTCATTTTGTGCTTTTCTCGCTCAAATAGCGTTATTTTGAGCTGAAAATGACGGAATATGAGTATGTTAGATTCATTTGTATTTATTTGTCAAACTGTCATAGAATGACATTTCCACTTTAGAAACATCAATTCTTGCATGTTTTTGAAGGCCAGCATGGTTTCTTTTGAATTCGTGTGGAGTTAGTGTGAAAAGTGCAGTATATGTTCATTTTGTGCTTTTCTCGCTCAAATAGCGTTATTTTGAGCTGAAAATGACGGAATATGAGTATGTTAGATTCATTTGTATTTATTTGTCAAACTGTCATAGAATGACATTTCCACTTTAGAAACATCAATTCTTGCATGTTTTTGAAGGCCAGCATGGTTTCTTTTGAATTCGTGTGGAGTTAGTGTGAAAAGTGCAGTATATGTTCATTTTGTGCTTTTCTCGCTCAAATAGCGTTATTTTGAGCTGAAAATGACGGAATATGAGTATGTTAGATTCATTTGTATTTATTTGTCAAACTGTCATAGAATGACATTTCCACTTTAGAAACATCAATTCTTGCATGTTTTTGAAGGCCAGCATGGTTTCTTTTGAATTCGTGTGGAGTTAGTGTGAAAAGTGCAGTATATGTTCATTTTGTGCTTTTCTCGCTCAAATAGCGTTATTTTGAGCTGAAAATGACGGAATATGAGTATGTTAGATTCATTTGTATTTATTTGTCAAACTGTCATAGAATGACATTTCCACTTTAGAAACATCAATTCTTGCATGTTTTTGAAGGCCAGCATGGTTTCTTTTGAATTCGTGTGGAGTTAGTGTGAAAAGTGCAGTATATGTTCATTTTGTGCTTTTCTCGCTCAAATAGCGTTATTTTGAGCTGAAAATGACGGAATATGAGTATGTTAGATTCATTTGTATTTATTTGTCAAACTGTCATAGAATGACATTTCCACTTTAGAAACATCAATTCTTGCATGTTTTTGAAGGCCAGCATGGTTTCTTTTGAATTCGTGTGGAGTTAGTGTGAAAAGTGCAGTATATGTTCATTTTGTGCTTTTCTCGCTCAAATAGCGTTATTTTGAGCTGAAAATGACGGAATATGAGTATGTTAGATTCATTTGTATTTATTTGTCAAACTGTCATAGAATGACATTTCCACTTTAGAAACATCAATTCTTGCATGTTTTTGAAGGCCAGCATGGTTTCTTTTGAATTCGTGTGGAGTTAGTGTGAAAAGTGCAGTATATGTTCATTTTGTGCTTTTCTCGCTCAAATAGCGTTATTTTGAGCTGAAAATGACGGAATATGAGTATGTTAGATTCATTTGTATTTATTTGTCAAACTGTCATAGAATGACATTTCCACTTTAGAAACATCAATTCTTGCATGTTTTTGAAGGCCAGCATGGTTTCTTTTGAATTCGTGTGGAGTTAGTGTGAAAAGTGCAGTATATGTTCATTTTGTGCTTTTCTCGCTCAAATAGCGTTATTTTGAGCTGAAAATGACGGAATATGAGTATGTTAGATTCATTTGTATTTATTTGTCAAACTGTCATAGAATGACATTTCCACTTTAGAAACATCAATTCTTGCATGTTTTTGAAGGCCAGCATGGTTTCTTTTGAATTCGTGTGGAGTTAGTGTGAAAAGTGCAGTATATGTTCATTTTGTGCTTTTCTCGCTCAAATAGCGTTATTTTGAGCTGAAAATGACGGAATATGAGTATGTTAGATTCATTTGTATTTATTTGTCAAACTGTCATAGAATGACATTTCCACTTTAGAAACATCAATTCTTGCATGTTTTTGAAGGCCAGCATGGTTTCTTTTGAATTCGTGTGGAGTTAGTGTGAAAAGTGCAGTATATGTTCATTTTGTGCTTTTCTCGCTCAAATAGCGTTATTTTGAGCTGAAAATGACGGAATATGAGTATGTTAGATTCATTTGTATTTATTTGTCAAACTGTCATAGAATGACATTTCCACTTTAGAAACATCAATTCTTGCATGTTTTTGAAGGCCAGCATGGTTTCTTTTGAATTCGTGTGGAGTTAGTGTGAAAAGTGCAGTATATGTTCATTTTGTGCTTTTCTCGCTCAAATAGCGTTATTTTGAGCTGAAAATGACGGAATATGAGTATGTTAGATTCATTTGTATTTATTTGTCAAACTGTCATAGAATGACATTTCCACTTTAGAAACATCAATTCTTGCATGTTTTTGAAGGCCAGCATGGTTTCTTTTGAATTCGTGTGGAGTTAGTGTGAAAAGTGCAGTATATGTTCATTTTGTGCTTTTCTCGCTCAAATAGCGTTATTTTGAGCTGAAAATGACGGAATATGAGTATGTTAGATTCATTTGTATTTATTTGTCAAACTGTCATAGAATGACATTTCCACTTTAGAAACATCAATTCTTGCATGTTTTTGAAGGCCAGCATGGTTTCTTTTGAATTCGTGTGGAGTTAGTGTGAAAAGTGCAGTATATGTTCATTTTGTGCTTTTCTCGCTCAAATAGCGTTATTTTGAGCTGAAAATGACGGAATATGAGTATGTTAGATTCATTTGTATTTATTTGTCAAACTGTCATAGAATGACATTTCCACTTTAGAAACATCAATTCTTGCATGTTTTTGAAGGCCAGCATGGTTTCTTTTGAATTCGTGTGGAGTTAGTGTGAAAAGTGCAGTATATGTTCATTTTGTGCTTTTCTCGCTCAAATAGCGTTATTTTGAGCTGAAAATGACGGAATATGAGTATGTTAGATTCATTTGTATTTATTTGTCAAACTGTCATAGAATGACATTTCCACTTTAGAAACATCAATTCTTGCATGTTTTTGAAGGCCAGCATGGTTTCTTTTGAATTCGTGTGGAGTTAGTGTGAAAAGTGCAGTATATGTTCATTTTGTGCTTTTCTCGCTCAAATAGCGTTATTTTGAGCTGAAAATGACGGAATATGAGTATGTTAGATTCATTTGTATTTATTTGTCAAACTGTCATAGAATGACATTTCCACTTTAGAAACATCAATTCTTGCATGTTTTTGAAGGCCAGCATGGTTTCTTTTGAATTCGTGTGGAGTTAGTGTGAAAAGTGCAGTATATGTTCATTTTGTGCTTTTCTCGCTCAAATAGCGTTATTTTGAGCTGAAAATGACGGAATATGAGTATGTTAGATTCATTTGTATTTATTTGTCAAACTGTCATAGAATGACATTTCCACTTTAGAAACATCAATTCTTGCATGTTTTTGAAGGCCAGCATGGTTTCTTTTGAATTCGTGTGGAGTTAGTGTGAAAAGTGCAGTATATGTTCATTTTGTGCTTTTCTCGCTCAAATAGCGTTATTTTGAGCTGAAAATGACGGAATATGAGTATGTTAGATTCATTTGTATTTATTTGTCAAACTGTCATAGAATGACATTTCCACTTTAGAAACATCAATTCTTGCATGTTTTTGAAGGCCAGCATGGTTTCTTTTGAATTCGTGTGGAGTTAGTGTGAAAAGTGCAGTATATGTTCATTTTGTGCTTTTCTCGCTCAAATAGCGTTATTTTGAGCTGAAAATGACGGAATATGAGTATGTTAGATTCATTTGTATTTATTTGTCAAACTGTCATGGAATGACATTTCCACTTTAGAAACATCAATTCTTGCATGTTTTTGAAGGCCAGCATGGTTTCTTTTGAATTCGTGTGGAGTTAGTGTGAAAAGTGCAGTATATGTTCATTTTGTGCTTTTCTCGCTCAAATAGCGTTATTTTGAGCTGAAAATGACGGAATATGAGTATGTTAGATTCATTTGTATTTATTTGTCAAACTGTCATAGAATGACATTTCCACTTTAGAAACATCAATTCTTGCATGTTTTTGAAGGCCAGCATGGTTCTTTTGAATTCGTGTGGAGTTAGTGTGAAAAGTGCAGTATATGTTCATTTTGTGCTTTTCTCGCTCAAATAGCGTTATTTTGACCTGAAAATGACGGAATATGAGTATGTTAGATTCATTTGTATTTATTTGTCAAACTGTCATAGAATGACATTTCCACTTTAGAAACATCAATTCTTGCATGTTTTTGAAGGCCAGCATGGTTTCTTTTGAATTCGTGTGGAGTTAGTGTGAAAAGTGCAGTATATGTTCATTTTGTGCTTTTCTCGCTCAAATAGCGTTATTTTGAGCTGAAAATGACGGAATATGAGTATGTTAGATTCATTTGTATTTATTTGTCAAACTGTCATAGAATGACATTTCCACTTTAGAAACATCAATTCTTGCATGTTTTTGAAGGCCAGCATGGTTTCTTTTGAATCGTGTGGAGTTAGTGTGAAAAGTGCAGTATATGTTCATTTTGTGCTTTTCTCGCTCAAATAGCGTTATTTTGAGCTGAAAATGACGGAATATGAGTATGTTAGATTCATTTGTATTTATTTGTCAAACTGTCATAGAATGACATTTCCACTTTAGAAACATCAATTCTTGCATGTTTTGAAGGCCAGCATGGTTTCTTTGAATTCGTGTGGAGTTAGTGTGAAAAGTGCAGTATATGTTCATTTTGTGCTTTTCTCGCTCAAATAGCGTTATTTTGAGCTGAAAATGACGGAATATGAGTATGTTAGATTCATTTGTATTTATTTGTCAAACTGTCATAGAATGACATTTCCACTTTAGAAACATCAATTCTTGCATGTTTTTGAAGGCCAGCATGGTTTCTTTGAATTCGTGTGGAGTTAGTGTGAAAAGTGCAGTATATGTTCATTTTGTGCTTTTCTCGCTCAAATAGCGTTATTTTGAGCTGAAAATGACGGAATATGAGTATGTTAGATTCATTTGTATTTATTTGTCAAACTGTCATAGAATGACATTTCCACTTTAGAAACATCAATTCTTGCATGTTTTTGAAGGCCAGCATGGTTTCTTTTGAATTCGTGTGGAGTTAGTGTGAAAAGTGCAGTATATGTTCATTTTGTGCTTTCTCGCTCAAATAGCGTTATTTTGAGCTGAAAATGACGGAATATGAGTATGTTAGATTCATTTGTATTTATTTGTCAAACTGTCATAGAATGACATTTCCACTTTAGAAACATCAATTCTTGCATGTTTTTGAAGGCCAGCATGGTTTCTTTTGAATTCGTGTGGAGTTAGTGTGAAAAGTGCAGTATATGTTCATTTTGTGCTTTTCTCGCTCAAATAGCGTTATTTTGAGCTGAAAATGACGGAATATGAGTATGTTAGATTCATTTGTATTTATTTGTCAAACTGTCATAGAATGACATTTCCACTTTAGAAACATCAATTCTTGCATGTTTTTGAAGGCCAGCATGGTTTCTTTTGAATTCGTGTGGAGTTAGTGTGAAAAGTGCAGTATATGTTCATTTTGTGCTTTTCTCGCTCAAATAGCGTTATTTTGAGCTGAAATGACGGAATATGAGTATGTTAGATTCATTTGTATTTATTTGTCAAACTGTCATAGAATGACATTTCCACTTTAGAAACATCAATTCTTGCATGTTTTTGAAGGCCAGCATGGTTTCTTTTGAATTCGTGTGGAGTTAGTGTGAAAAGTGCAGTATATGTTCATTTTGTGCTTTTCTCGCTCAAATAGCGTTATTTTGAGCTGAAAATGACGGAATATGAGTATGTTAGATTCATTTGTATTTATTTGTCAAACTGTCATAGAATGACATTTCCACTTTAGAAACATCAATTCTTGCATGTTTTTGAAGGCCAGCATGGTTTCTTTTGAATTCGTGTGGAGTTAGTGTGAAAAGTGCAGTATATGTTCATTTTGTGCTTTTCTCGCTCAAATAGCGTTATTTTGAGCTGAAAATGACGGAATATGAGTATGTTAGATTCATTTGTATTTATTTGTCAAACTGTCATAGAATGACATTTCCACTTTAGAAACATCAATTCTTGCATGTTTTTGAAGGCCAGCATGGTTTCTTTTGAATTCGTGTGGAGTTAGTGTGAAAAGTGCAGTATATGTTCATTTTGTGCTTTTCTCGCTCAAATAGCGTTATTTTGAGCTGAAAATGACGGAATATGAGTATGTTAGATTCATTTGTATTTATTTGTCAAACTGTCATAGAATGACATTTCCACTTTAGAAACATCAATTCTTGCATGTTTTTGAAGGCCAGCATGGTTTCTTTGAATTCGTGTGGAGTTAGTGTGAAAAGTGCAGTATATGTTCATTTTGTGCTTTTCTCGCTCAAATAGCGTTATTTTGAGCTGAAAATGACGGAATATGAGTATGTTAGATTCATTTGTATTTATTTGTCAAACTGTCATAGAATGACATTTCCACTTTAGAAACATCAATTCTTGCATGTTTTGAAGGCCAGCATGGTTTCTTTTGAATTCGTGTGGAGTTAGTGTGAAAAGTGCAGTATATGTTCATTTTGTGCTTTTCTCGCTCAAATAGCGTTATTTTGAGCTGAAAATGACGGAATATGAGTATGTTAGATTCATTTGTATTTATTTGTCAAACTGTCATAGAATGACATTTCCACTTTAGAAACATCAATTCTTGCATGTTTTTGAAGGCCAGCATGGTTTCTTTTGAATTCGTGTGGAGTTAGTGTGAAAAGTGCAGTATATGTTCATTTTGTGCTTTTCTCGCTCAAATAGCGTTATTTTGAGCTGAAAATGACGGAATATGAGTATGTTAGATTCATTTGTATTTATTTGTCAAACTGTCATAGAATGACATTTCCACTTTAGAAACATCAATTCTTGCATGTTTTTGAAGGCCAGCATGGTTTCTTTTGAATTCGTGTGGAGTTAGTGTGAAAAGTGCAGTATATGTTCATTTTGTGCTTTTCTCGCTCAAATAGCGTTATTTTGAGCTGAAAATGACGGAATATGAGTATGTTAGATTCATTTGTATTTATTTGTCAAACTGTCATAGAATGACATTTCCACTTTAGAAACATCAATTCTTGCATGTTTTTGAAGGCCAGCATGGTTTCTTTTGAATTCGTGTGAGTTAGTGTGAAAAGTGCAGTATATGTTCATTTTGTGCTTTTCTCGCTCAAATAGCGTTATTTTGAGCTGAAAATGACGGAATATGAGTATGTTAGATTCATTTGTATTTATTTGTCAAACTGTCATGGAATGACATTTCCACTTTAGAAACATCAATTCTTGCATGTTTTTGAAGGCCAGCATGGTTTCTTTTGAATTCGTGTGGAGTTAGTGTGAAAAGTGCAGTATATGTTCATTTTGTGCTTTTCTCGCTCAAATAGCGTTATTTTGAGCTGAAAATGACGAATATGAGTATGTTAGATTCATTTGTATTTATTTGTCAAACTGTCATAGAATGACATTTCCACTTTAGAAACATCAATTCTTGCATGTTTTTGAAGGCCAGCATGGTTTCTTTTGAATTCGTGTGGAGTTAGTGTGAAAAGTGCAGTATATGTTCATTTTGTGCTTTTCTCGCTCAAATAGCGTTATTTTGAGCTGAAAATGACGGAATATGATATGAGTATGTTAGATTCATTTGTATTTATTTGTCAAACTGTCATAGAATGACATTTCCACTTTAGAAACATCAATTCTTGCATGTTTTTGAAGGCCAGCATGGTTTCTTTTGAATTCGTGTGGAGTTAGTGTGAAAAGTGCAGTATATGTTCATTTTGTGCTTTTCTCGCTCAAATAGCGTTATTTTGAGCTGAAAATGACGGAATATGAGTATGTTAGATTCATTTGTATTTATTTGTCAAACTGTCATAGAATGACATTTCCACTTTAGAAACATCAATTCTTGCATGTTTTTGAAGGCCAGCATGGTTTCTTTTGAATTCGTGTGGAGTTAGTGTGAAAAGTGCAGTATATGTTCATTTTGTGCTTTTCTCGCTCAAATAGCGTTATTTTGAGCTGAAAATGACGGAATATGAGTATGTTAGATTCATTTGTATTTATTTGTCAAACTGTCATAGAATGACATTTCCACTTTAGAAACATCAATTCTTGCATGTTTTTGAAGGCCAGCATGGTTTCTTTTGAATTCGTGTGGAGTTAGTGTGAAAAGTGCAGTATATGTTCATTTTGTGCTTTTCTCGCTCAAATAGCGTTATTTTGAGCTGAAAATGACGGAATATGAGTATGTTAGATTCATTTGTATTTATTTGTCAAACTGTCATAGAATGACATTTCCACTTTAGAAACATCAATTCTTGCATGTTTTTGAAGGCCAGCATGGTTTCTTTTGAATTCGTGTGGAGTTAGTGTGAAAAGTGCAGTATATGTTCATTTTGTGCTTTTCTCGCTCAAATAGCGTTATTTTGAGCTGAAAATGACGGAATATGAGTATGTTAGATTCATTTGTATTTATTTGTCAAACTGTCATAGAGTGACATTTCCACTTTAGAAACATCAATTCTTGCATGTTTTTGAAGGCCAGCATGGTTTCTTTTGAATTCGTGTGGAGTTAGTGTGAAAAGTGCAGTATATGTTCATTTTGTGCTTTTCTCGCTCAAATAGCGTTATTTTGAGCTGAAAATGACGGAATATGAGTATGTTAGATTCATTTGTATTTATTTGTCAAACTGTCATAGAATGACATTTCCACTTTAGAAACATCAATTCTTGCATGTTTTTGAAGGCCAGCATGGTTTCTTTTGAATTCGTGTGGAGTTAGTGTGAAAAGTGCAGTATATGTTCATTTTGTGCTTTTCTCGCTCAAATAGCGTTATTTTGAGCTGAAAATGACGGAATATGAGTATGTTAGATTCATTTGTATTTATTTGTCAAACTGTCATAGAATGACATTTCCACTTTAGAAACATCAATTCTTGCATGTTTTTGAAGGCCAGCATGGTTTCTTTTGAATTCGTGTGGAGTTAGTGTGAAAAGTGCAGTATATGTTCATTTTGTGCTTTTCTCGCTCAAATAGCGTTATTTTGAGCTGAAAATGACGGAATATGAGTATGTTAGATTCATTTGTATTTATTTGTTAAACTGTCATAGAATGACATTTCCACTTTAGAAACATCAATTCTTGCATGTTTTTGAAGGCCAGCATGGTTTCTTTTGAATTCGTGTGGAGTTAGTGTGAAAAGTGCAGTATATGTTCATTTTGTGCTTTTCTCGCTCAAATAGCGTTATTTTGAGCTGAAAATGACGGAATATGAGTATGTTAGATTCATTTGTATTTATTTGTCAAACTGTCATAGAATGACATTTCCACTTTAGAAACATCAATTCTTGCATGTTTTTGAAGGCCAGCATGGTTTCTTTTGAATTCGTGTGGAGTTAGTGTGAAAAGTGCAGTATATGTTCATTTTGTGCTTTTCTCGCTCAAATAGCGTTATTTTGAGCTGAAAATGACGGAATATGAGTATGTTAGATTCATTTGTATTTATTTGTCAAACTGTCATAGAGTGACATTTCCACTTTAGAAACATCAATTCTTGCATGTTTTTGAAGGCCAGCATGGTTTCTTTTGAATTCGTGTGGAGTTAGTGTGAAAAGTGCAGTATATGTTCATTTTGTGCTTTTCTCGCTCAAATAGCGTTATTTTGAGCTGAAAATGACGGAATATGAGTATGTTAGATTCATTTGTATTTATTTGTCAAACTGTCATAGAATGACATTTCCACTTTAGAAACATCAATTCTTGCATGTTTTTGAAGGCCAGCATGGTTTCTTTTGAATTCGTGTGGAGTTAGTGTGAAAAGTGCAGTATATGTTCATTTTGTGCTTTTCTCGCTCAAATAGCGTTATTTTGAGCTGAAAATGACGGAATATGAGTATGTTAGATTCATTTGTATTTATTTGTCAAACTGTCATAGAATGACATTTCCACTTTAGAAACATCAATTCTTGCATGTTTTTGAAGGCCAGCATGGTTTCTTTTGAATTCGTGTGGAGTTAGTGTGAAAAGTGCAGTATATGTTCATTTTGTGCTTTTCTCGCTCAAATAGCGTTATTTTGAGCTGAAAATGACGGAATATGAGTATGTTAGATTCATTTGTATTTATTTGTCAAACTGTCATAGAATGACATTTCCACTTTAGAAACATCAATTCTTGCATGTTTTTGAAGGCCAGCATGGTTTCTTTTGAATTCGTGTGGAGTTAGTGTGAAAAGTGCAGTATATGTTCATTTTGTGCTTTTCTCGCTCAAATAGCGTTATTTTGAGCTGAAAATGACGGAATATGAGTATGTTAGATTCATTTGTATTTATTTGTCAAACTGTCATAGAATGACATTTCCACTTTAGAAACATCAATTCTTGCATGTTTTTGAAGGCCAGCATGGTTTCTTTTGAATTCGTGTGGAGTTAGTGTGAAAAGTGCAGTATATGTTCATTTTGTGCTTTTCTCGCTCAAATAGCGTTATTTTGAGCTGAAAATGACGGAATATGAGTATGTTAGATTCATTTGTATTTATTTGTCAACTGTCATAGAGTGACATTTCCACTTTAGAAACATCAATTCTTGCATGTTTTTGAAGGCCAGCATGGTTTCTTTTGAATTCGTGTGGAGTTAGTGTGAAAAGTGCAGTATATGTTCATTTTGTGCTTTTCTCGCTCAAATAGCGTTATTTTGAGCTGAAAATGACGGAATATGAGTATGTTAGATTCATTTGTATTTATTTGTCAAACTGTCATAGAATGACATTTCCACTTTAGAAACATCAATTCTTGCATGTTTTTGAAGGCCAGCATGGTTTCTTTTGAATTCGTGTGGAGTTAGTGTGAAAAGTGCAGTATATGTTCATTTTGTGCTTTTCTCGCTCAAATAGCGTTATTTTGAGCTGAAAATGACGGAATATGAGTATGTTAGATTCATTTGTATTTATTTGTCAAACTGTCATAGAATGACATTTCCACTTTAGAAACATCAATTCTTGCATGTTTTTGAAGGCCAGCATGGTTTCTTTTGAATTCGTGTGGAGTTAGTGTGAAAAGTGCAGTATATGTTCATTTTGTGCTTTTCTCGCTCAAATAGCGTTATTTTGAGCTGAAAATGACGGAATATGAGTATGTTAGATTCATTTGTATTTATTTGTCAAACTGTCATAGAATGACATTTCCACTTTAGAAACATCAATTCTTGCATGTTTTTGAAGGCCAGCATGGTTTCTTTTGAATTCGTGTGGAGTTAGTGTGAAAAGTGCAGTATATGTTCATTTTGTGCTTTTCTCGCTCAAATAGCGTTATTTTGAGCTGAAAATGACGGAATATGAGTATGTTAGATTCATTTGTATTTATTTGTCAAACTGTCATAGAGTGACATTTCCACTTTAGAAACATCAATTCTTGCATGTTTTGAAGGCCAGCATGGTTTCTTTTGAATTCGTGTGGAGTTAGTGTGAAAAGTGCAGTATATGTTCATTTTGTGCTTTTCTCGCTCAAATAGCGTTATTTTGAGCTGAAAATGACGGAATATGAGTATGTTAGATTCATTTGTATTTATTTGTCAAACTGTCATAGAGTGACATTTCCACTTTAGAAACATCAATTCTTGCATGTTTTTGAAGGCCAGCATGGTTTCTTTTGAATTCGTGTGGAGTTAGTGTGAAAAGTGCAGTATATGTTCATTTTGTGCTTTTCTCGCTCAAATAGCGTTATTTTGAGCTGAAAATGACGGAATATGAGTATGTTAGATTCATTTGTATTTATTTGTCAAACTGTCATAGAATGACATTTCCACTTTAGAAACATCAATTCTTGCATGTTTTTGAAGGCCAGCATGGTTTCTTTTGAATTCGTGTGGAGTTAGTGTGAAAAGTGCAGTATATGTTCATTTTGTGCTTTTCTCGCTCAAATAGCGTTATTTTGAGCTGAAAATGACGGAATATGAGTATGTTAGATTCATTTGTATTTATTTGTCAAACTGTCATAGAATGACATTTCCACTTTAGAAACATCAATTCTTGCATGTTTTTGAAGGCCAGCATGGTTTCTTTTGAATTCGTGTGGAGTTAGTGTGAAAAGTGCAGTATATGTTCATTTTGTGCTTTTCTCGCTCAAATAGCGTTATTTTGAGCTGAAAATGACGGAATATGAGTATGTTAGATTCATTTGTATTTATTTGTCAAACTGTCATAGAATGACATTTCCACTTTAGAAACATCAATTCTTGCATGTTTTTGAAGGCCAGCATGGTTTCTTTTGAATTCGTGTGGAGTTAGTGTGAAAAGTGCAGTATATGTTCATTTTGTGCTTTTCTCGCTCAAATAGCGTTATTTTGAGCTGAAAATGACGGAATATGAGTATGTTAGATTCATTTGTATTTATTTGTCAAACTGTCATAGAGTGACATTTCCACTTTAGAAACATCAATTCTTGCATGTTTTTGAAGGCCAGCATGGTTTCTTTTGAATTCGTGTGGAGTTAGTGTGAAAAGTGCAGTATATGTTCATTTTGTGCTTTTCTCGCTCAAATAGCGTTATTTTGAGCTGAAAATGACGGAATATGAGTATGTTAGATTCATTTGTATTTATTTGTCAAACTGTCATAGAATGACATTTCCACTTTAGAAACATCAATTCTTGCATGTTTTTGAAGGCCAGCATGGTTTCTTTTGAATTCGTGTGGAGTTAGTGTGAAAAGTGCAGTATATGTTCATTTTGTGCTTTTCTCGCTCAAATAGCGTTATTTTGAGCTGAAAATGACGGAATATGAGTATGTTAGATTCATTTGTATTTATTTGTTAAACTGTCATAGAATGACATTTCCACTTTAGAAACATCAATTCTTGCATGTTTTTGAAGGCCAGCATGGTTTCTTTTGAATTCGTGTGGAGTTAGTGTGAAAAGTGCAGTATATGTTCATTTTGTGCTTTTCTCGCTCAAATAGCGTTATTTTGAGCTGAAAATGACGGAATATGAGTATGTTAGATTCATTTGTATTTATTTGTCAAACTGTCATAGAATGACATTTCCACTTTAGAAACATCAATTCTTGCATGTTTTTGAAGGCCAGCATGGTTTCTTTTGAATTCGTGTGGAGTTAGTGTGAAAAGTGCAGTATATGTTCATTTTGTGCTTTTCTCGCTCAAATAGCGTTATTTTGAGCTGAAAATGACGGAATATGAGTATGTTAGATTCATTTGTATTTATTTGTCAAACTGTCATAGAATGACATTTCCACTTTAGAAACATCAATTCTTGCATGTTTTTGAAGGCCAGCATGGTTTGAATTCGTGTGGAGTTAGTGTGAAAAGTGCAGTATATGTTCATTTTGTGCTTTTCTCGCTCAAATAGCGTTATTTTGAGCTGAAAATGACGGAATATGAGTATGTTAGATTCATTTGTATTTATTTGTCAAACTGTCATAGAATGACATTTCCACTTTAGAAACATCAATTCTTGCATGTTTTTGAAGGCCAGCATGGTTTCTTTTGAATTCGTGTGGAGTTAGTGTGAAAAGTGCAGTATATGTTCATTTTGTGCTTTTCTCGCTCAAATAGCGTTATTTTGAGCTGAAAATGACGGAATATGAGTATGTTAGATTCATTTGTATTTATTTGTCAAACTGTCATAGAATGACATTTCCACTTTAGAAACATCAATTCTTGCATGTTTTTGAAGGCCAGCATGGTTTCTTTTGAATTCGTGTGGAGTTAGTGTGAAAAGTGCAGTATATGTTCATTTTGTGCTTTTCTCGCTCAAATAGCGTTATTTTGAGCTGAAAATGACGGAATATGAGTATGTTAGATTCATTTGTATTTATTTGTCAAACTGTCATAGAATGACATTTCCACTTTAGAAACATCAATTCTTGCATGTTTTTGAAGGCCAGCATGGTTTCTTTTGAATTCGTGTGGAGTTAGTGTGAAAAGTGCAGTATATGTTCATTTTGTGCTTTTCTCGCTCAAATAGCGTTATTTTGAGCTGAAAATGACGGAATATGAGTATGTTAGATTCATTTGTATTTATTTGTCAAACTGTCATAGAATGACATTTCCACTTTAGAAACATCAATTCTTGCATGTTTTTGAAGGCCAGCATGGTTTCTTTTGAATTCGTGTGGAGTTAGTGTGAAAAGTGCAGTATATGTTCATTTTGTGCTTTTCTCGCTCAAATAGCGTTATTTTGAGCTGAAAATGACGGAATATGAGTATGTTAGATTCATTTGTATTTATTTGTCAAACTGTCATAGAATGACATTTCCACTTTAGAAACATCAATTCTTGCATGTTTTTGAAGGCCAGCATGGTTTCTTTTGAATTCGTGTGGAGTTAGTGTGAAAAGTGCAGTATATGTTCATTTTGTGCTTTTCTCGCTCAAATAGCGTTATTTTGAGCTGAAAATGACGGAATATGAGTATGTTAGATTCATTTGTATTTATTTGTCAAACTGTCATAGAATGACATTTCCACTTTAGAAACATCAATTCTTGCATGTTTTTGAAGGCCAGCATGGTTTCTTTTGAATTCGTGTGGAGTTAGTGTGAAAAGTGCAGTATATGTTCATTTTGTGCTTTTCTCGCTCAAATAGCGTTATTTTGAGCTGAAAATGACGGAATATGAGTATGTTAGATTCATTTGTATTTATTTGTCAAACTGTCATAGAATGACATTTCCACTTTAGAAACATCAATTCTTGCATGTTTTTGAAGGCCAGCATGGTTTCTTTTGAATTCGTGTGGAGTTAGTGTGAAAAGTGCAGTATATGTTCATTTTGTGCTTTTCTCGCTCAAATAGCGTTATTTTGAGCTGAAAATGACGGAATATGAGTATGTTAGATTCATTTGTATTTATTTGTCAAACTGTCATAGAATGACATTTCCACTTTAGAAACATCAAGAAACATCAATTCTTGCATGTTTTTGAAGGCCAGCATGGTTTCTTTTGAATTCGTGTGGAGTTAGTGTGAAAAGTGCAGTATATGTTCATTTTGTGCTTTTCTCGCTCAAATAGCGTTATTTTGAGCTGAAAATGACGGAATATGAGTATGTTAGATTCATTTGTATTTATTTGTCAAACTGTCATAGAATGACATTTCCACTTTAGAAACATCAATTCTTGCATGTTTTTGAAGGCCAGCATGGTTTCTTTTGAATTCGTGTGGAGTTAGTGTGAAAAGTGCAGTATATGTTCATTTTGTGCTTTTCTCGCTCAAATAGCGTTATTTTGAGCTGAAAATGACGGAATATGAGTATGTTAGATTCATTTGTATTTATTTGTCAAACTGTCATAGAATGACATTTCCACTTTAGAAACATCAATTCTTGCATGTTTTTGAAGGCCAGCATGGTTTCTTTTGAATTCGTGTGGAGTTAGTGTGAAAAGTGCAGTATATGTTCATTTTGTGCTTTTCTCGCTCAAATAGCGTTATTTTGAGCTGAAAATGACGGAATATGAGTATGTTAGATTCATTTGTATTTATTTGTCAAACTGTCATAGAATGACATTTCCACTTTAGAAACATCAATTCTTGCATGTTTTTGAAGGCCAGCATGGTTTCTTTTGAATTCGTGTGGAGTTAGTGTGAAAAGTGCAGTATATGTTCATTTTGTGCTTTTCTCGCTCAAATAGCGTTATTTTGAGCTGAAAATGACGGAATATGAGTATGTTAGATTCATTTGTATTTATTTGTCAAACTGTCATAGAATGACATTTCCACTTTAGAAACATCAATTCTTGCATGTTTTTGAAGGCCAGCATGGTTTCTTTTGAATTCGTGTGGAGTTAGTGTGAAAAGTGCAGTATATGTTCATTTTGTGCTTTTCTCGCTCAAATAGCGTTATTTTGAGCTGAAAATGACGGAATATGAGTATGTTAGATTCATTTGTATTTATTTGTCAAACTGTCATAGAATGACATTTCCACTTTAGAAACATCAATTCTTGCATGTTTTTGAAGGCCAGCATGGTTTCTTTTGAATTCGTGTGGAGTTAGTGTGAAAAGTGCAGTATATGTTCATTTTGTGCTTTTCTCGCTCAAATAGCGTTATTTTGAGCTGAAAATGACGGAATATGAGTATGTTAGATTCATTTGTATTTATTTGTCAAACTGTCATAGAATGACATTTCCACTTTAGAAACATCAATTCTTGCATGTTTTTGAAGGCCAGCATGGTTTCTTTTGAATTCGTGTGGAGTTAGTGTGAAAAGTGCAGTATATGTTCATTTTGTGCTTTTCTCGCTCAAATAGCGTTATTTTGAGCTGAAAATGACGGAATATGAGTATGTTAGATTCATTTGTATTTATTTGTCAAACTGTCATAGAATGACATTTCCACTTTAGAAACATCAATTCTTGCATGTTTTTGAAGGCCAGCATGGTTTCTTTTGAATTCGTGTGGAGTTAGTGTGAAAAGTGCAGTATATGTTCATTTTGTGCTTTTCTCGCTCAAATAGCGTTATTTTGAGCTGAAAATGACGGAATATGAGTATGTTAGATTCATTTGTATTTATTTGTCAAACTGTCATAGAATGACATTTCCACTTTAGAAACATCAATTCTTGCATGTTTTTGAAGGCCAGCATGGTTTCTTTTGAATTCGTGTGGAGTTAGTGTGAAAAGTGCAGTATATGTTCATTTTGTGCTTTTCTCGCTCAAATAGCGTTATTTTGAGCTGAAAATGACGGAATATGAGTATGTTAGATTCATTTGTATTTATTTGTCAAACTGTCATAGAATGACATTTCCACTTTAGAAACATCAATTCTTGCATGTTTTTGAAGGCCAGCATGGTTTCTTTTGAATTCGTGTGGAGTTAGTGTGAAAAGTGCAGTATATGTTCATTTTGTGCTTTTCTCGCTCAAATAGCGTTATTTTGAGCTGAAAATGACGGAATATGAGTATGTTAGATTCATTTGTATTTATTTGTCAAACTGTCATAGAATGACATTTCCACTTTAGAAACATCAATTCTTGCATGTTTTTGAAGGCCAGCATGGTTTCTTTTGAATTCGTGTGGAGTTAGTGTGAAAAGTGCAGTATATGTTCATTTTGTGCTTTTCTCGCTCAAATAGCGTTATTTTGAGCTGAAAATGACGGAATATGAGTATGTTAGATTCATTTGTATTTATTTGTCAAACTGTCATAGAATGACATTTCCACTTTAGAAACATCAATTCTTGCATGTTTTTGAAGGCCAGCATGGTTTCTTTTGAATTCGTGTGGAGTTAGTGTGAAAAGTGCAGTATATGTTCATTTTGTGCTTTTCTCGCTCAAATAGCGTTATTTTGAGCTGAAAATGACGGAATATGAGTATGTTAGATTCATTTGTATTTATTTGTCAAACTGTCATAGAATGACATTTCCACTTTAGAAACATCAATTCTTGCATGTTTTTGAAGGCCAGCATGGTTTCTTTTGAATTCGTGTGGAGTTAGTGTGAAAAGTGCAGTATATGTTCATTTTGTGCTTTTCTCGCTCAAATAGCGTTATTTTGAGCTGAAAATGACGGAATATGAGTATGTTAGATTCATTTGTATTTATTTGTCAAACTGTCATAGAATGACATTTCCACTTTAGAAACATCAATTCTTGCATGTTTTTGAAGGCCAGCATGGTTTCTTTTGAATTCGTGTGGAGTTAGTGTGAAAAGTGCAGTATATGTTCATTTTGTGCTTTTCTCGCTCAAATAGCGTTATTTTGAGCTGAAAATGACGGAATATGAGTATGTTAGATTCATTTGATTTATTGTCAAACTGTCATAGAATGACATTTCCACTTTAGAAACATCAATTCTTGCATGTTTTTGAAGGCCAGCATGGTTTCTTTTGAATTCGTGTGGAGTTAGTGTGAAAAGTGCAGTATATGTTCATTTTGTGCTTTTCTCGCTCAAATAGCGTTATTTTGAGCTGAAAATGACGGAATATGAGTATGTTAGATTCATTTGTATTTATTTGTCAAACTGTCATAGAATGACATTTCCACTTTAGAAACATCAATTCTTGCATGTTTTTGAAGGCCAGCATGGTTTCTTTTGAATTCGTGTGGAGTTAGTGTGAAAAGTGCAGTATATGTTCATTTTGTGCTTTTCTCGCTCAAATAGCGTTATTTTGAGCTGAAAATGACGGAATATGAGTATGTTAGATTCATTTGTATTTATTTGTCAAACTGTCATAGAATGACATTTCCACTTTAGAAACATCAATTCTTGCATGTTTTTGAAGGCCAGCATGGTTTCTTTTGAATTCGTGTGGAGTTAGTGTGAAAAGTGCAGTATATGTTCATTTTGTGCTTTTCTCGCTCAAATAGCGTTATTTTGAGCTGAAAATGACGGAATATGAGTATGTTAGATTCATTTGTATTTATTTGTCAAACTGTCATAGAATGACATTTCCACTTTAGAAACATCAATTCTTGCATGTTTTTGAAGGCCAGCATGGTTTCTTTTGAATTCGTGTGGAGTTAGTGTGAAAAGTGCAGTATATGTTCATTTTGTGCTTTTCTCGCTCAAATAGCGTTATTTTGAGCTGAAAATGACGGAATATGAGTATGTTAGATTCCATTTGTATTTATTTGTCAAACTGTCATAGAATGACATTTCCACTTTAGAAACATCAATTCTTGCATGTTTTTGAAGGCCAGCATGGTTTCTTTTGAATTCGTGTGGAGTTAGTGTGAAAAGTGCAGTATATGTTCATTTTGTGCTTTTCTCGCTCAAATAGCGTTATTTTGAGCTGAAAATGACGGAATATGAGTATTTTAGATTCATTTGTATTTATTTGTCAAACTGTCATAGAATGACATTTCCACTTTAGAAACATCAATTCTTGCATGTTTTTGAAGGCCAGCATGGTTTCTTTTGAATTCGTGTGGAGTTAGTGTGAAAAGTGCAGTATATGTTCATTTTGTGCTTTTCTCGCTCAAATAGCGTTATTTTGAGCTGAAAATGACGGAATATGAGTATTTTAGATTCATTTGTATTTATTTGTCAAACTGTCATAGAATGACATTTCCACTTTAGAAACAACAATTCTTGCATGTTTTTGAAGGCCAGCATGGTTTCTTTTGAATTCGTGTGGAGTTAGTGTGAAAAGTGCAGTATATGTTCATTTTGTGCTTTTCTCGCTCAAATAGCGTTATTTTGAGCTGAAAATGACGGAATATGAGTATGTTAGATTCATTTGTATTTATTTGTCAAACTGTCATAGAATGACATTTCCACTTTAGAAACATCAATTCTTGCATGTTTTTGAAGGCCAGCATGGTTTCTTTTGAATTCGTGTGGAGTTAGTGTGAAAAGTGCAGTATATGTTCATTTTGTGCTTTTCTCGCTCAAATAGCGTTATTTTGACCTGAAAATGACGGAATATGAGTATTTTAGATTCATTTGTATTTATTTGTCAAACTGTCATAGAATGACATTTCCACTTTAGAAACAACAATTCTTGCATGTTTTTGAAGGCCAGCATGGTTTCTTTTGAATTCGTGTGGAGTTAGTGTGAAAAGTGCAGTATATGTTCATTTTGTGCTTTTCTCGCTCAAATAGCGTTATTTTGACCTGAAAATGACGGAATATGAGTATGTTAGATTCATTTGTATTTATTTGTCAAACTGTCATAGAATGACATTTCCACTTTAGAAACATCAATTCTTGCATGTTTTTGAAGGCCAGCATGGTTTCTTTTGAATTCGTGTGGAGTTAGTGTGAAAAGTGCAGTATATGTTCATTTTGTGCTTTTCTCGCTCAAATAGCGTTATTTTGACCTGAAAATGACGGAATATGAGTATGTTAGATTCATTTGTATTTATTTGTCAAACTGTCATAGAATGACATTTCCACTTTAGAAACATCAATTCTTGCATGTTTTTGAAGGCCAGCATGGTTTCTTTTGAATTCGTGTGGAGTTAGTGTGAAAAGTGCAGTATATGTTCATTTTGTGCTTTTCTCGCTCAAATAGCGTTATTTTGACCTGAAAATGACGGAATATGAGTATTTTAGATTCATTTGTATTTATTTGTCAAACTGTCATAGAATGACATTTCCACTTTAGAAACATCAATTCTTGCATGTTTTTGAAGGCCAGCATGGTTTCTTTTGAATTCGTGTGGAGTTAGTGTGAAAAGTGCAGTATATGTTCATTTTGTGCTTTTCTCGCTCAAATAGCGTTATTTTGAGCTGAAAATGACGGAATATGAGTATGTTAGATTCATTTGTATTTATTTGTCAAACTGTCATAGAATGACATTTCCACTTTAGAAACATCAATTCTTGCATGTTTTTGAAGGCCAGCATGGTTTCTTTTGAATTCGTGTGGAGTTAGTTTGAAAAGTGCAGTATATGTTCATTTTGTGCTTTTCTCGCTCAAATAGCGTTATTTTGAGCTGAAAATGACGGAATATGAGTATGTTAGATTCATTTGTATTTATTTGTCAAACTGTCATAGAATGACATTTCCACTTTAGAAACATCAATTCTTGCATGTTTTTGAAGGCCAGCATGGTTTCTTTTGAATTCGTGTGGAGTTAGTGTGAAAAGTGCAGTATATGTTCATTTTGTGCTTTTCTCGCTCAAATAGCGTTATTTTGACCTGAAAATGACGGAATATGAGTATGTTAGATTCATTTGGATTTATTTGTCAAACTGTCATAGAGTGACATTTCCACTTTAGAAACATCAATTCTTGCATGTTTTTGAAGGCCAGCATGGTTTCTTTTGAATTCGTGTTGAGTTAGTGTGAAAAGTGCAGTATATGTTCATTTTGTGCTTTTCTCGCTCAAATAGCGTTATTTTGAGCTGAAAATGACGGAATATGAGTATGTTAGATTCATTTGTATTTATTTGTCAAACTGTCATAGAATGACATTTCCACTTTAGAAACATCAATTCTTGCATGTTTTTGAAGGCCAGCATGGTTTCTTTTGAATTCGTGTTGAGTTAGTGTGAAAAGTGCAGTATATGTTCATTTTGTGCTTTTCTCGCTCAAATAGCGTTATTTTGAGCTGAAAATGACGGAATATGAGTATGTTAGATTCATTTGTATTTATTTGTCAAACTGTCATAGAATGACATTTCCACTTTAGAAACATCAATTCTTGCATGTTTTTGAAGGCCAGCATGGTTTCTTTTGAATTCGTGTGGAGTTAGTGTGAAAAGTGCAGTATATGTTCATTTTGTGCTTTTCTCGCTCAAATAGCGTTATTTTGACCTGAAAATGACGGAATATGAGTATTTTAGATTCATTTGTATTTATTTGTCAAACTGTCATAGAATGACATTTCCACTTTAGAAACATCAATTCTTGCATGTTTTTGAAGGCCAGCATGGTTTCTTTTGAATTCGTGTGGAGTTAGTGTGAAAAGTGCAGTATATGTTCATTTTGTGCTTTTCTCGCTCAAATAGCGTTATTTTGACCTGAAAATGACGGAATATGAGTATGTTAGATTCATTTGTATTTATTTGTCAAACTGTCATCGAGTGACATTTCCACTTTAGAAACATCAATTCTTGCATGTTTTTGAAGGCCAGCATGGTTTCTTTTGAATTCGTGTGGAGTTAGTGTGAAAAGTGCAGTATATGTTCATTTTGTGCTTTTCTCGCTCAAATAGCGTTATTTTGACCTGAAAATGACGGAATATGAGTATTTTAGATTCATTTGTATTTATTTGTCAAACTGTCATAGAATGACATTTCCACTTTAGAAACATCAATTCTTGCATGTTTTTGAAGGCCAGCATGGTTTCTTTTGAATTCGTGTGGAGTTAGTGTGAAAAGTGCAGTATATGTTCATTTTGTGCTTTTCTCGCTCAAATAGCGTTATTTTGACCTGAAAATGACGGAATATGAGTATGTTAGATTCATTTGTATTTATTTGTCAAACTGTCATAGAATGACATTTCCACTTTAGAAACATCAATTCTTGCATGTTTTTGAAGGCCAGCATGGTTTCTTTTGAATTCGTGTGGAGTTAGTTTGAAAAGTGCAGTATATGTTCATTTTGTGCTTTTCTCGCTCAAATAGCGTTATTTTGACCTGAAAATGACGGAATATGAGTATGTTAGATTCATTTGTATTTATTTGTCAAACTGTCATAGAATGACATTTCCACTTTAGAAACATCAATTCTTGCATGTTTTTGAAGGCCAGCATGGTTTCTTTTGAATTCGTGTGGAGTTAGTGTGAAAAGTGCAGTATATGTTCATTTTGTGCTTTTCTCGCTCAAATAGCGTTATTTTGACCTGAAAATGACGGAATATGAGTATGTTAGATTCATTTGGATTTATTTGTCAAACTGTCATAGAGTGACATTTCCACTTTAGAAACATCAATTCTTGCATGTTTTTGAAGGCCAGCATGGTTTCTTTTGAATTCGTGTTGAGTTAGTGTGAAAAGTGCAGTATATGTTCATTTTGTGCTTTTCTCGCTCAAATAGCGTTATTTTGAGCTGAAAATGACGGAATATGAGTATGTTAGATTCATTTGTATTTATTTGTCAAACTGTCATAGAATGACATTTCCACTTTAGAAACATCAATTCTTGCATGTTTTTGAAGGCCAGCATGGTTTCTTTTGAATTCGTGTTGAGTTAGTGTGAAAAGTGCAGTATATGTTCATTTTGTGCTTTTCTCGCTCAAATAGCGTTATTTTGAGCTGAAAATGACGGAATATGAGTATGTTAGATTCATTTGTATTTATTTGTCAAACTGTCATAGAATGACATTTCCACTTTAGAAACATCAATTCTTGCATGTTTTTGAAGGCCAGCATGGTTTCTTTTGAATTCGTGTGGAGTTAGTGTGAAAAGTGCAGTATATGTTCATTTTGTGCTTTTCTCGCTCAAATAGCGTTATTTTGACCTGAAAATGACGGAATATGAGTATTTTAGATTCATTTGTATTTATTTGTCAAACTGTCATAGAATGACATTTCCACTTTAGAAACATCAATTCTTGCATGTTTTTGAAGGCCAGCATGGTTTCTTTTGAATTCGTGTGGAGTTAGTGTGAAAAGTGCAGTATATGTTCATTTTGTGCTTTTCTCGCTCAAATAGCGTTATTTTGACCTGAAAATGACGGAATATGAGTATGTTAGATTCATTTGTATTTATTTGTCAAACTGTCATCGAGTGACATTTCCACTTTAGAAACATCAATTCTTGCATGTTTTTGAAGGCCAGCATGGTTTCTTTTGAATTCGTGTGGAGTTAGTGTGAAAAGTGCAGTATATGTTCATTTTGTGCTTTTCTCGCTCAAATAGCGTTATTTTGACCTGAAAATGACGGAATATGAGTATTTTAGATTCATTTGTATTTATTTGTCAAACTGTCATAGAATGACATTTCCACTTTAGAAACATCAATTCTTGCATGTTTTTGAAGGCCAGCATGGTTTCTTTTGAATTCGTGTGGAGTTAGTGTGAAAAGTGCAGTATATGTTCATTTTGTGCTTTTCTCGCTCAAATAGCGTTATTTTGACCTGAAAATGACGGAATATGAGTATGTTAGATTCATTTGTATTTATTTGTCAAACTGTCATAGAATGACATTTCCACTTTAGAAACATCAATTCTTGCATGTTTTTGAAGGCCAGCATGGTTTCTTTTGAATTCGTGTGGAGTTAGTTTGAAAAGTGCAGTATATGTTCATTTTGTGCTTTTCTCGCTCAAATAGCGTTATTTTGACCTGAAAATGACGGAATATGAGTATGTTAGATTCATTTGTATTTATTTGTCAAACTGTCATAGAATGACATTTCCACTTTAGAAACATCAATTCTTGCATGTTTTTGAAGGCCAGCATGGTTTCTTTTGAATTCGTGTGGAGTTAGTGTGAAAAGTGCAGTATATGTTCATTTTGTGCTTTTCTCGCTCAAATAGCGTTATTTTGACCTGAAAATGACGGAATATGAGTATGTTAGATTCATTTGGATTTATTTGTCAAACTGTCATAGAGTGACATTTCCACTTTAGAAACATCAATTCTTGCATGTTTTTGAAGGCCAGCATGGTTTCTTTTGAATTCGTGTTGAGTTAGTGTGAAAAGTGCAGTATATGTTCATTTTGTGCTTTTCTCGCTCAAATAGCGTTATTTTGAGCTGAAAATGACGGAATATGAGTATGTTAGATTCATTTGTATTTATTTGTCAAACTGTCATAGAATGACATTTCCACTTTAGAAACATCAATTCTTGCATGTTTTTGAAGGCCAGCATGGTTTCTTTTGAATTCGTGTGGAGTTAGTGTGAAAAGTGCAGTATATGTTCATTTTGTGCTTTTCTCGCTCAAATAGCGTTATTTTGACCTGAAAATGACGGAATATGAGTATTTTAGATTCATTTGTATTTATTTGTCAAACTGTCATAGAATGACATTTCCACTTTAGAAACATCAATTCTTGCATGTTTTTGAAGGCCAGCATGGTTTCTTTTGAATTCGTGTGGAGTTAGTGTGAAAAGTGCAGTATATGTTCATTTTGTGCTTTTCTCGCTCAAATAGCGTTATTTTGACCTGAAAATGACGGAATATGAGTATGTTAGATTCATTTGTATTTATTTGTCAAACTGTCATCGAGTGACATTTCCACTTTAGAAACATCAATTCTTGCATGTTTTTGAAGGCCAGCATGGTTTCTTTTGAATTCGTGTGGAGTTAGTGTGAAAAGTGCAGTATATGTTCATTTTGTGCTTTTCTCGCTCAAATAGCGTTATTTTGACCTGAAAATGACGGAATATGAGTATTTTAGATTCATTTGTATTTATTTGTCAAACTGTCATAGAATGACATTTCCACTTTAGAAACATCAATTCTTGCATGTTTTTGAAGGCCAGCATGGTTTCTTTTGAATTCGTGTGGAGTTAGTGTGAAAAGTGCAGTATATGTTCATTTTGTGCTTTTCTCGCTCAAATAGCGTTATTTTGACCTGAAAATGACGGAATATGAGTATGTTAGATTCATTTGTATTTATTTGTCAAACTGTCATAGAATGACATTTCCACTTTAGAAACATCAATTCTTGCATGTTTTTGAAGGCCAGCATGGTTTCTTTTGAATTCGTGTGGAGTTAGTTTGAAAAGTGCAGTATATGTTCATTTTGTGCTTTTCTCGCTCAAATAGCGTTATTTTGACCTGAAAATGACGGAATATGAGTATGTTAGATTCATTTGTATTTATTTGTCAAACTGTCATAGAATGACATTTCCACTTTAGAAACATCAATTCTTGCATGTTTTTGAAGGCCAGCATGGTTTCTTTTGAATTCGTGTGGAGTTAGTGTGAAAAGTGCAGTATATGTTCATTTTGTGCTTTTCTCGCTCAAATAGCGTTATTTTGAGCTGAAAATGACGGAATATGAGTATGTTAGATTCATTTGTATTTATTTGTCAAACTGTCATAGAATGACATTTCCACTTTAGAAACATCAATTCTTGCATGTTTTTGAAGGCCAGCATGGTTTCTTTTGAATTCGTGTGGAGTTAGTGTGAAAAGTGCAGTATATGTTCATTTTGTGCTTTTCTCGCTCAAATAGCGTTATTTTGACCTGAAAATGACGGAATATGAGTATTTTAGATTCATTTGTATTTATTTGTCAAACTGTCATAGAATGACATTTCCACTTTAGAAACATCAATTCTTGCATGTTTTTGAAGGCCAGCATGGTTTCTTTTGAATTCGTGTGGAGTTAGTGTGAAAAGTGCAGTATATGTTCATTTTGTGCTTTTCTCGCTCAAATAGCGTTATTTTGACCTGAAAATGACGGAATATGAGTATGTTAGATTCATTTGTATTTATTTGTCAAACTGTCATCGAGTGACATTTCCACTTTAGAAACATCAATTCTTGCATGTTTTTGAAGGCCAGCATGGTTTCTTTTGAATTCGTGTGGAGTTAGTGTGAAAAGTGCAGTATATGTTCATTTTGTGCTTTTCTCGCTCAAATAGCGTTATTTTGACCTGAAAATGACGGAATATGAGTATGTTAGATTCATTTGTATTTATTTGTCAAACTGTCATCGAGTGACATTTCCACTTTAGAAACATCAATTCTTGCATGTTTTTGAAGGCCAGCATGGTTTCTTTTGAATTCGTGTGGAGTTAGTGTGAAAAGTGCAGTATATGTTCATTTTGTGCTTTTCTCGCTCAAATAGCGTTATTTTGAGCTGAAAATGACGGAATATGAGTATGTTAGATTCATTTGTATTTATTTGTCAAACTGTCATAGAATGACATTTCCACTTTAGAAACATCAATTCTTGCATGTTTTTGAAGGCCAGCATGGTTTCTTTTGAATTCGTGTGGAGTTAGTGTGAAAAGTGCAGTATATGTTCATTTTGTGCTTTTCTCGCTCAAATAGCGTTATTTTGACCTGAAAATGACGGAATATGAGTATTTTAGATTCATTTGTATTTATTTGTCAAACTGTCATAGAATGACATTTCCACTTTAGAAACATCAATTCTTGCATGTTTTTGAAGGCCAGCATGGTTTCTTTTGAATTCGTGTGGAGTTAGTGTGAAAAGTGCAGTATATGTTCATTTTGTGCTTTTCTCGCTCAAATAGCGTTATTTTGACCTGAAAATGACGGAATATGAGTATGTTAGATTCATTTGTATTTATTTGTCAAACTGTCATCGAGTGACATTTCCACTTTAGAAACATCAATTCTTGCATGTTTTTGAAGGCCAGCATGGTTTCTTTTGAATTCGTGTGGAGTTAGTGTGAAAAGTGCAGTATATGTTCATTTTGTGCTTTTCTCGCTCAAATAGCGTTATTTTGACCTGAAAATGACGGAATATGAGTATTTTAGATTCATTTGTATTTATTTGTCAAACTGTCATAGAATGACATTTCCACTTTAGAAACATCAATTCTTGCATGTTTTTGAAGGCCAGCATGGTTTCTTTTGAATTCGTGTGGAGTTAGTGTGAAAAGTGCAGTATATGTTCATTTTGTGCTTTTCTCGCTCAAATAGCGTTATTTTGACCTGAAAATGACGGAATATGAGTATGTTAGATTCATTTGTATTTATTTGTCAAACTGTCATAGAATGACATTTCCACTTTAGAAACATCAATTCTTGCATGTTTTTGAAGGCCAGCATGGTTTCTTTTGAATTCGTGTGGAGTTAGTTTGAAAAGTGCAGTATATGTTCATTTTGTGCTTTTCTCGCTCAAATAGCGTTATTTTGACCTGAAAATGACGGAATATGAGTATGTTAGATTCATTTGTATTTATTTGTCAAACTGTCATAGAATGACATTTCCACTTTAGAAACATCAATTCTTGCATGTTTTTGAAGGCCAGCATGGTTTCTTTTGAATTCGTGTGGAGTTAGTGTGAAAAGTGCAGTATATGTTCATTTTGTGCTTTTCTCGCTCAAATAGCGTTATTTTGAGCTGAAAATGACGGAATATGAGTATGTTAGATTCATTTGTATTTATTTGTCAAACTGTCATAGAATGACATTTCCACTTTAGAAACATCAATTCTTGCATGTTTTTGAAGGCCAGCATGGTTTCTTTTGAATTCGTGTGGAGTTAGTGTGAAAAGTGCAGTATATGTTCATTTTGTGCTTTTCTCGCTCAAATAGCGTTATTTTGACCTGAAAATGACGGAATATGAGTATTTTAGATTCATTTGTATTTATTTGTCAAACTGTCATAGAATGACATTTCCACTTTAGAAACATCAATTCTTGCATGTTTTTGAAGGCCAGCATGGTTTCTTTTGAATTCGTGTGGAGTTAGTGTGAAAAGTGCAGTATATGTTCATTTTGTGCTTTTCTCGCTCAAATAGCGTTATTTTGACCTGAAAATGACGGAATATGAGTATGTTAGATTCATTTGTATTTATTTGTCAAACTGTCATCGAGTGACATTTCCACTTTAGAAACATCAATTCTTGCATGTTTTTGAAGGCCAGCATGGTTTCTTTTGAATTCGTGTGGAGTTAGTGTGAAAAGTGCAGTATATGTTCATTTTGTGCTTTTCTCGCTCAAATAGCGTTATTTTGACCTGAAAATGACGGAATATGAGTATGTTAGATTCATTTGTATTTATTTGTCAAACTGTCATCGAGTGACATTTCCACTTTAGAAACATCAATTCTTGCATGTTTTTGAAGGCCAGCATGGTTTCTTTTGAATTCGTGTGGAGTTAGTGTGAAAAGTGCAGTATATGTTCATTTTGTGCTTTTCTCGCTCAAATAGCGTTATTTTGAGCTGAAAATGACGGAATATGAGTATTTTAGATTCATTTGTATTTATTTGTCAAACTGTCATAGAATGACATTTCCACTTTAGAAACATCAATTCTTGCATGTTTTTGAAGGCCAGCATGGTTTCTTTTGAATTCGTGTGGAGTTAGTGTGAAAAGTGCAGTATATGTTCATTTTGTGCTTTTCTCGCTCAAATAGCGTTATTTTGAGCTGAAAATGACGGAATATGAGTATGTTAGATTCATTTGTATTTATTTGTCAAACTGTCATAGAGTGACATTTCCACTTTAGAAACATCAATTCTTGCATGTTTTTGAAGGCCAGCATGGTTTCTTTTGAATTCGTGTGGAGTTAGTGTGAAAAGTGCAGTATATGTTCATTTTGTGCTTTTCTCGCTCAAATAGCGTTATTTTGACCTGAAAATGACGGAATATGAGTATTTTAGATTCATTTGTATTTATTTGTCAAACTGTCATAGAATGACATTTCCACTTTAGAAACATCAATTCTTGCATGTTTTTGAAGGCCAGCATGGTTTCTTTTGAATTCGTGTGGAGTTAGTTTGAAAAGTGCAGTATATGTTCATTTTGTGCTTTTCTCGCTCAAATAGCGTTATTTTGAGCTGAAAATGACGGAATATGAGTATGTTAGATTCATTTGTATTTATTTGTCAAACTGTCATAGAATGACATTTCCACTTTAGAAACATCAATTCTTGCATGTTTTTGAAGGCCAGCATGGTTTCTTTTGAATTCGTGTGGAGTTAGTTTGAAAAGTGCAGTATATGTTCATTTTGTGCTTTTCTCGCTCAAATAGCGTTATTTTGAGCTGAAAATGACGGAATATGAGTATGTTAGATTCATTTGTATTTATTTGTCAAACTGTCATAGAATGACATTTCCACTTTAGAAACATCAATTCTTGCATGTTTTTGAAGGCCAGCATGGTTTCTTTTGAATTCGTGTGGAGTTAGTGTGAAAAGTGCAGTATATGTTCATTTTGTGCTTTTCTCGCTCAAATAGCGTTATTTTGACCTGAAAATGACGGAATATGAGTATGTTAGATTCATTTGGATTTATTTGTCAAACTGTCATAGAGTGACATTTCCACTTTAGAAACATCAATTCTTGCATGTTTTTGAAGGCCAGCATGGTTTCTTTTGAATTCGTGTTGAGTTAGTGTGAAAAGTGCAGTATATGTTCATTTTGTGCTTTTCTCGCTCAAATAGCGTTATTTTGAGCTGAAAATGACGGAATATGAGTATGTTAGATTCATTTGTATTTATTTGTCAAACTGTCATAGAATGACATTTCCACTTTAGAAACATCAATTCTTGCATGTTTTTGAAGGCCAGCATGGTTTCTTTTGAATTCGTGTGGAGTTAGTGTGAAAAGTGCAGTATATGTTCATTTTGTGCTTTTCTCGCTCAAATAGCGTTATTTTGACCTGAAAATGACGGAATATGAGTATTTTAGATTCATTTGTATTTATTTGTCAAACTGTCATAGAATGACATTTCCACTTTAGAAACATCAATTCTTGCATGTTTTTGAAGGCCAGCATGGTTTCTTTTGAATTCGTGTGGAGTTAGTGTGAAAAGTGCAGTATATGTTCATTTTGTGCTTTTCTCGCTCAAATAGCGTTATTTTGAGCTGAAAATGACGGAATATGAGTATGTTAGATTCATTTGTATTTATTTGTCAAACTGTCATAGAATGACATTTCCACTTTAGAAACATCAATTCTTGCATGTTTTTGAAGGCCAGCATGGTTTCTTTTGAATTCGTGTGGAGTTAGTTTGAAAAGTGCAGTATATGTTCATTTTGTGCTTTTCTCGCTCAAATAGCGTTATTTTGACCTGAAAATGACGGAATATGAGTATGTTAGATTCATTTGTATTTATTTGTCAAACTGTCATAGAATGACATTTCCACTTTAGAAACATCAATTCTTGCATGTTTTTGAAGGCCAGCATGGTTTCTTTTGAATTCGTGTGGAGTTAGTGTGAAAAGTGCAGTATATGTTCATTTTGTGCTTTTCTCGCTCAAATAGCGTTATTTTGAGCTGAAAATGACGGAATATGAGTATGTTAGATTCATTTGGATTTATTTGTCAAACTGTCATAGAGTGACATTTCCACTTTAGAAACATCAATTCTTGCATGTTTTTGAAGGCCAGCATGGTTTCTTTTGAATTCGTGTGGAGTTAGTGTGAAAAGTGCAGTATATGTTCATTTTGTGCTTTTCTCGCTCAAATAGCGTTATTTTGAGCTGAAAATGACGGAATATGAGTATGTTAGATTCATTTGTATTTATTTGTCAAACTGTCATCGAGTGACATTTCCACTTTAGAAACATCAATTCTTGCATGTTTTTGAAGGCCAGCATGGTTTCTTTTGAATTCGTGTGGAGTTAGTGTGAAAAGTGCAGTATATGTTCATTTTGTGCTTTTCTCGCTCAAATAGCGTTATTTTGACCTGAAAATGACGGAATATGAGTATTTTAGATTCATTTGTATTTATTTGTCAAACTGTCATAGAATGACATTTCCACTTTAGAAACATCAATTCTTGCATGTTTTTGAAGGCCAGCATGGTTTCTTTTGAATTCGTGTGGAGTTAGTGTGAAAAGTGCAGTATATGTTCATTTTGTGCTTTTCTCGCTCAAATAGCGTTATTTTGACCTGAAAATGACGGAATATGAGTATGTTAGATTCATTTGTATTTATTTGTCAAACTGTCATCGAGTGACATTTCCACTTTAGAAACATCAATTCTTGCATGTTTTTGAAGGCCAGCATGGTTTCTTTTGAATTCGTGTGGAGTTAGTGTGAAAAGTGCAGTATATGTTCATTTTGTGCTTTTCTCGCTCAAATAGCGTTATTTTGACCTGAAAATGACGGAATATGAGTATTTTAGATTCATTTGTATTTATTTGTCAAACTGTCATAGAATGACATTTCCACTTTAGAAACATCAATTCTTGCATGTTTTTGAAGGCCAGCATGGTTTCTTTTGAATTCGTGTGGAGTTAGTGTGAAAAGTGCAGTATATGTTCATTTTGTGCTTTTCTCGCTCAAATAGCGTTATTTTGACCTGAAAATGACGGAATATGAGTATGTTAGATTCATTTGGATTTATTTGTCAAACTGTCATAGAGTGACATTTCCACTTTAGAAACATCAATTCTTGCATGTTTTTGAAGGCCAGCATGGTTTCTTTTGAATTCGTGTGGAGTTAGTGTGAAAAGTGCAGTATATGTTCATTTTGTGCTTTTCTCGCTCAAATAGCGTTATTTTGACCTGAAAATGACGGAATATGAGTATTTTAGATTCATTTGTATTTATTTGTCAAACTGTCATAGAATGACATTTCCACTTTAGAAACAACAATTCTTGCATGTTTTTGAAGGCCAGCATGGTTTCTTTTGAATTCGTGTGGAGTTAGTGTGAAAAGTGCAGTATATGTTCATTTTGTGCTTTTCTCGCTCAAATAGCGTTATTTTGACCTGAAAATGACGGAATATGAGTATGTTAGATTCATTTGTATTTATTTGTCAAACTGTCATAGAATGACATTTCCACTTTAGAAACATCAATTCTTGCATGTTTTTGAAGGCCAGCATGGTTTCTTTTGAATTCGTGTGGAGTTAGTGTGAAAAGTGCAGTATATGTTCATTTTGTGCTTTTCTCGCTCAAATAGCGTTATTTTGACCTGAAAATGACGGAATATGAGTATGTTAGATTCATTTGTATTTATTTGTCAAACTGTCATCGAGTGACATTTCCACTTTAGAAACATCAATTCTTGCATGTTTTTGAAGGCCAGCATGGTTTCTTTTGAATTCGTGTGGAGTTAGTGTGAAAAGTGCAGTATATGTTCATTTTGTGCTTTTCTCGCTCAAATAGCGTTATTTTGACCTGAAAATGACGGAATATGAGTATTTTAGATTCATTTGTATTTATTTGTCAAACTGTCATAGAATGACATTTCCACTTTAGAAACATCAATTCTTGCATGTTTTTGAAGGCCAGCATGGTTTCTTTTGAATTCGTGTGGAGTTAGTGTGAAAAGTGCAGTATATGTTCATTTTGTGCTTTTCTCGCTCAAATAGCGTTATTTTGAGCTGAAAATGACGGAATATGAGTATGTTAGATTCATTTGTATTTATTTGTCAAACTGTCATAGAATGACATTTCCACTTTAGAAACATCAATTCTTGCATGTTTTTGAAGGCCAGCATGGTTTCTTTTGAATTCGTGTGGAGTTAGTGTGAAAAGTGCAGTATATGTTCATTTTGTGCTTTTCTCGCTCAAATAGCGTTATTTTGACCTGAAAATGACGGAATATGAGTATGTTAGATTCATTTGTATTTATTTGTCAAACTGTCATCGAGTGACATTTCCACTTTAGAAACATCAATTCTTGCATGTTTTTGAAGGCCAGCATGGTTTCTTTTGAATTCGTGTGGAGTTAGTGTGAAAAGTGCAGTATATGTTCATTTTGTGCTTTTCTCGCTCAAATAGCGTTATTTTGACCTGAAAATGACGGAATATGAGTATTTTAGATTCATTTGTATTTATTTGTCAAACTGTCATAGAATGACATTTCCACTTTAGAAACATCAATTCTTGCATGTTTTTGAAGGCCAGCATGGTTTCTTTTGAATTCGTGTGGAGTTAGTGTGAAAAGTGCAGTATATGTTCATTTTGTGCTTTTCTCGCTCAAATAGCGTTATTTTGACCTGAAAATGACGGAATATGAGTATGTTAGATTCATTTGTATTTATTTGTCAAACTGTCATCGAGTGACATTTCCACTTTAGAAACATCAATTCTTGCATGTTTTTGAAGGCCAGCATGGTTTCTTTTGAATTCGTGTGGAGTTAGTGTGAAAAGTGCAGTATATGTTCATTTTGTGCTTTTCTCGCTCAAATAGCGTTATTTTGACCTGAAAATGACGGAATATGAGTATTTTAGATTCATTTGTATTTATTTGTCAAACTGTCATAGAATGACATTTCCACTTTAGAAACATCAATTCTTGCATGTTTTTGAAGGCCAGCATGGTTTCTTTTGAATTCGTGTGGAGTTAGTGTGAAAAGTGCAGTATATGTTCATTTTGTGCTTTTCTCGCTCAAATAGCGTTATTTTGACCTGAAAATGACGGAATATGAGTATGTTAGATTCATTTGTATTTATTTGTCAAACTGTCATCGAGTGACATTTCCACTTTAGAAACATCAATTCTTGCATGTTTTTGAAGGCCAGCATGGTTTCTTTTGAATTCGTGTGGAGTTAGTGTGAAAAGTGCAGTATATGTTCATTTTGTGCTTTTCTCGCTCAAATAGCGTTATTTTGACCTGAAAATGACGGAATATGAGTATTTTAGATTCATTTGTATTTATTTGTCAAACTGTCATAGAATGACATTTCCACTTTAGAAACATCAATTCTTGCATGTTTTTGAAGGCCAGCATGGTTTCTTTTGAATTCGTGTGGAGTTAGTGTGAAAAGTGCAGTATATGTTCATTTTGTGCTTTTCTCGCTCAAATAGCGTTATTTTGACCTGAAAATGACGGAATATGAGTATGTTAGATTCATTTGTATTTATTTGTCAAACTGTCATCGAGTGACATTTCCACTTTAGAAACATCAATTCTTGCATGTTTTTGAAGGCCAGCATGGTTTCTTTTGAATTCGTGTGGAGTTAGTGTGAAAAGTGCAGTATATGTTCATTTTGTGCTTTTCTCGCTCAAATAGCGTTATTTTGACCTGAAAATGACGGAATATGAGTATTTTAGATTCATTTGTATTTATTTGTCAAACTGTCATAGAATGACATTTCCACTTTAGAAACATCAATTCTTGCATGTTTTTGAAGGCCAGCATGGTTTCTTTTGAATTCGTGTGGAGTTAGTGTGAAAAGTGCAGTATATGTTCATTTTGTGCTTTTCTCGCTCAAATAGCGTTATTTTGACCTGAAAATGACGGAATATGAGTATGTTAGATTCATTTGTATTTATTTGTCAAACTGTCATCGAGTGACATTTCCACTTTAGAAACATCAATTCTTGCATGTTTTTGAAGGCCAGCATGGTTTCTTTTGAATTCGTGTGGAGTTAGTGTGAAAAGTGCAGTATATGTTCATTTTGTGCTTTTCTCGCTCAAATAGCGTTATTTTGACCTGAAAATGACGGAATATGAGTATTTTAGATTCATTTGTATTTATTTGTCAAACTGTCATAGAATGACATTTCCACTTTAGAAACATCAATTCTTGCATGTTTTTGAAGGCCAGCATGGTTTCTTTTGAATTCGTGTGGAGTTAGTGTGAAAAGTGCAGTATATGTTCATTTTGTGCTTTTCTCGCTCAAATAGCGTTATTTTGACCTGAAAATGACGGAATATGAGTATTTTAGATTCATTTGTATTTATTTGTCAAACTGTCATAGAATGACATTTCCACTTTAGAAACATCAATTCTTGCATGTTTTTGAAGGCCAGCATGGTTTCTTTTGAATTCGTGTGGAGTTAGTGTGAAAAGTGCAGTATATGTTCATTTTGTGCTTTTCTCGCTCAAATAGCGTTATTTTGAGCTGAAAATGACGGAATATGAGTATGTTAGATTCATTTGTATTTATTTGTCAAACTGTCATAGAATGACATTTCCACTTTAGAAACATCAATTCTTGCATGTTTTTGAAGGCCAGCATGGTTTCTTTTGAATTCGTGTGGAGTTAGTGTGAAAAGTGCAGTATATGTTCATTTTGTGCTTTTCTCGCTCAAATAGCGTTATTTTGACCTGAAAATGACGGAATATGAGTATGTTAGATTCATTTGTATTTATTTGTCAAACTGTCATCGAGTGACATTTCCACTTTAGAAACATCAATTCTTGCATGTTTTTGAAGGCCAGCATGGTTTCTTTTGAATTCGTGTGGAGTTAGTGTGAAAAGTGCAGTATATGTTCATTTTGTGCTTTTCTCGCTCAAATAGCGTTATTTTGACCTGAAAATGACGGAATATGAGTATTTTAGATTCATTTGTATTTATTTGTCAAACTGTCATAGAATGACATTTCCACTTTAGAAACATCAATTCTTGCATGTTTTTGAAGGCCAGCATGGTTTCTTTTGAATTCGTGTGGAGTTAGTGTGAAAAGTGCAGTATATGTTCATTTTGTGCTTTTCTCGCTCAAATAGCGTTATTTTGACCTGAAAATGACGGAATATGAGTATGTTAGATTCATTTGTATTTATTTGTCAAACTGTCATCGAGTGACATTTCCACTTTAGAAACATCAATTCTTGCATGTTTTTGAAGGCCAGCATGGTTTCTTTTGAATTCGTGTGGAGTTAGTGTGAAAAGTGCAGTATATGTTCATTTTGTGCTTTTCTCGCTCAAATAGCGTTATTTTGACCTGAAAATGACGGAATATGAGTATTTTAGATTCATTTGTATTTATTTGTCAAACTGTCATAGAATGACATTTCCACTTTAGAAACATCAATTCTTGCATGTTTTTGAAGGCCAGCATGGTTTCTTTTGAATTCGTGTGGAGTTAGTGTGAAAAGTGCAGTATATGTTCATTTTGTGCTTTTCTCGCTCAAATAGCGTTATTTTGACCTGAAAATGACGGAATATGAGTATGTTAGATTCATTTGTATTTATTTGTCAAACTGTCATCGAGTGACATTTCCACTTTAGAAACATCAATTCTTGCATGTTTTTGAAGGCCAGCATGGTTTCTTTTGAATTCGTGTGGAGTTAGTGTGAAAAGTGCAGTATATGTTCATTTTGTGCTTTTCTCGCTCAAATAGCGTTATTTTGACCTGAAAATGACGGAATATGAGTATTTTAGATTCATTTGTATTTATTTGTCAAACTGTCATAGAATGACATTTCCACTTTAGAAACATCAATTCTTGCATGTTTTTGAAGGCCAGCATGGTTTCTTTTGAATTCGTGTGGAGTTAGTGTGAAAAGTGCAGTATATGTTCATTTTGTGCTTTTCTCGCTCAAATAGCGTTATTTTGACCTGAAAATGACGGAATATGAGTATGTTAGATTCATTTGTATTTATTTGTCAAACTGTCATCGAGTGACATTTCCACTTTAGAAACATCAATTCTTGCATGTTTTTGAAGGCCAGCATGGTTTCTTTTGAATTCGTGTGGAGTTAGTGTGAAAAGTGCAGTATATGTTCATTTTGTGCTTTTCTCGCTCAAATAGCGTTATTTTGACCTGAAAATGACGGAATATGAGTATTTTAGATTCATTTGTATTTATTTGTCAAACTGTCATAGAATGACATTTCCACTTTAGAAACATCAATTCTTGCATGTTTTTGAAGGCCAGCATGGTTTCTTTTGAATTCGTGTGGAGTTAGTGTGAAAAGTGCAGTATATGTTCATTTTGTGCTTTTCTCGCTCAAATAGCGTTATTTTGACCTGAAAATGACGGAATATGAGTATGTTAGATTCATTTGTATTTATTTGTCAAACTGTCATCGAGTGACATTTCCACTTTAGAAACATCAATTCTTGCATGTTTTTGAAGGCCAGCATGGTTTCTTTTGAATTCGTGTGGAGTTAGTGTGAAAAGTGCAGTATATGTTCATTTTGTGCTTTTCTCGCTCAAATAGCGTTATTTTGACCTGAAAATGACGGAATATGAGTATTTTAGATTCATTTGTATTTATTTGTCAAACTGTCATAGAATGACATTTCCACTTTAGAAACATCAATTCTTGCATGTTTTTGAAGGCCAGCATGGTTTCTTTTGAATTCGTGTGGAGTTAGTGTGAAAAGTGCAGTATATGTTCATTTTGTGCTTTTCTCGCTCAAATAGCGTTATTTTGAGCTGAAAATGACGGAATATGAGTATGTTAGATTCATTTGTATTTATTTGTCAAACTGTCATAGAATGACATTTCCACTTTAGAAACATCAATTCTTGCATGTTTTTGAAGGCCAGCATGGTTTCTTTTGAATTCGTGTGGAGTTAGTGTGAAAAGTGCAGTATATGTTCATTTTGTGCTTTTCTCGCTCAAATAGCGTTATTTTGACCTGAAAATGACGGAATATGAGTATTTTAGATTCATTTGTATTTATTTGTCAAACTGTCATAGAATGACATTTCCACTTTAGAAACATCAATTCTTGCATGTTTTTGAAGGCCAGCATGGTTTCTTTTGAATTCGTGTGGAGTTAGTGTGAAAAGTGCAGTATATGTTCATTTTGTGCTTTTCTCGCTCAAATAGCGTTATTTTGACCTGAAAATGACGGAATATGAGTATGTTAGATTCATTTGTATTTATTTGTCAAACTGTCATCGAGTGACATTTCCACTTTAGAAACATCAATTCTTGCATGTTTTTGAAGGCCAGCATGGTTTCTTTTGAATTCGTGTGGAGTTAGTGTGAAAAGTGCAGTATATGTTCATTTTGTGCTTTTCTCGCTCAAATAGCGTTATTTTGACCTGAAAATGACGGAATATGAGTATTTTAGATTCATTTGTATTTATTTGTCAAACTGTCATAGAATGACATTTCCACTTTAGAAACATCAATTCTTGCATGTTTTTGAAGGCCAGCATGGTTTCTTTTGAATTCGTGTGGAGTTAGTGTGAAAAGTGCAGTATATGTTCATTTTGTGCTTTTCTCGCTCAAATAGCGTTATTTTGAGCTGAAAATGACGGAATATGAGTATGTTAGATTCATTTGTATTTATTTGTCAAACTGTCATAGAATGACATTTCCACTTTAGAAACATCAATTCTTGCATGTTTTTGAAGGCCAGCATGGTTTCTTTTGAATTCGTGTGGAGTTAGTGTGAAAAGTGCAGTATATGTTCATTTTGTGCTTTTCTCGCTCAAATAGCGTTATTTTGACCTGAAAATGACGGAATATGAGTATTTTAGATTCATTTGTATTTATTTGTCAAACTGTCATAGAATGACATTTCCACTTTAGAAACATCAATTCTTGCATGTTTTTGAAGGCCAGCATGGTTTCTTTTGAATTCGTGTGGAGTTAGTGTGAAAAGTGCAGTATATGTTCATTTTGTGCTTTTCTCGCTCAAATAGCGTTATTTTGACCTGAAAATGACGGAATATGAGTATGTTAGATTCATTTGTATTTATTTGTCAAACTGTCATAGAATGACATTTCCACTTTAGAAACATCAATTCTTGCATGTTTTTGAAGGCCAGCATGGTTTCTTTTGAATTCGTGTGGAGTTAGTGTGAAAAGTGCAGTATATGTTCATTTTGTGCTTTTCTCGCTCAAATAGCGTTATTTTGACCTGAAAATGACGGAATATGAGTATTTTAGATTCATTTGTATTTATTTGTCAAACTGTCATAGAATGACATTTCCACTTTAGAAACATCAATTCTTGCATGTTTTTGAAGGCCAGCATGGTTTCTTTTGAATTCGTGTGGAGTTAGTGTGAAAAGTGCAGTATATGTTCATTTTGTGCTTTTCTCGCTCAAATAGCGTTATTTTGACCTGAAAATGACGGAATATGAGTATGTTAGATTCATTTGTATTTATTTGTCAAACTGTCATCGAGTGACATTTCCACTTTAGAAACATCAATTCTTGCATGTTTTTGAAGGCCAGCATGGTTTCTTTTGAATTCGTGTGGAGTTAGTGTGAAAAGTGCAGTATATGTTCATTTTGTGCTTTTCTCGCTCAAATAGCGTTATTTTGACCTGAAAATGACGGAATATGAGTATTTTAGATTCATTTGTATTTATTTGTCAAACTGTCATAGAATGACATTTCCACTTTAGAAACATCAATTCTTGCATGTTTTTGAAGGCCAGCATGGTTTCTTTTGAATTCGTGTGGAGTTAGTGTGAAAAGTGCAGTATATGTTCATTTTGTGCTTTTCTCGCTCAAATAGCGTTATTTTGAGCTGAAAATGACGGAATATGAGTATGTTAGATTCATTTGTATTTATTTGTCAAACTGTCATAGAATGACATTTCCACTTTAGAAACATCAATTCTTGCATGTTTTTGAAGGCCAGCATGGTTTCTTTTGAATTCGTGTGGAGTTAGTGTGAAAAGTGCAGTATATGTTCATTTTGTGCTTTTCTCGCTCAAATAGCGTTATTTCGACCTGAAAATGACGGAATATGAGTATGTTAGATTCATTTGTATTTATTTGTCAAACTGTCATAGAATGACATTTCCACTTTAGAAACATCAATTCTTGCATGTTTTTGAAGGCCAGCATGGTTTCTTTTGAATTCGTGTGGAGTTAGTGTGAAAAGTGCAGTATATGTTCATTTTGTGCTTTTCTCGCTCAAATAGCGTTATTTTGACCTGAAAATGACGGAATATGAGTATGTTAGATTCATTTGTATTTATTTGTCAAACTGTCATCGAGTGACATTTCCACTTTAGAAACATCAATTCTTGCATGTTTTTGAAGGCCAGCATGGTTTCTTTTGAATTCGTGTGGAGTTAGTGTGAAAAGTGCAGTATATGTTCATTTTGTGCTTTTCTCGCTCAAATAGCGTTATTTTGACCTGAAAATGACGGAATATGAGTATTTTAGATTCATTTGTATTTATTTGTCAAACTGTCATAGAATGACATTTCCACTTTAGAAACATCAATTCTTGCATGTTTTTGAAGGCCAGCATGGTTTCTTTTGAATTCGTGTGGAGTTAGTGTGAAAAGTGCAGTATATGTTCATTTTGTGCTTTTCTCGCTCAAATAGCGTTATTTTGACCTGAAAATGACGGAATATGAGTATGTTAGATTCATTTGTATTTATTTGTCAAACTGTCATCGAGTGACATTTCCACTTTAGAAACATCAATTCTTGCATGTTTTTGAAGGCCAGCATGGTTTCTTTTGAATTCGTGTGGAGTTAGTGTGAAAAGTGCAGTATATGTTCATTTTGTGCTTTTCTCGCTCAAATAGCGTTATTTTGACCTGAAAATGACGGAATATGAGTATTTTAGATTCATTTGTATTTATTTGTCAAACTGTCATAGAATGACATTTCCACTTTAGAAACATCAATTCTTGCATGTTTTTGAAGGCCAGCATGGTTTCTTTTGAATTCGTGTGGAGTTAGTGTGAAAAGTGCAGTATATGTTCATTTTGTGCTTTTCTCGCTCAAATAGCGTTATTTTGACCTGAAAATGACGGAATATGAGTATGTTAGATTCATTTGTATTTATTTGTCAAACTGTCATCGAGTGACATTTCCACTTTAGAAACATCAATTCTTGCATGTTTTTGAAGGCCAGCATGGTTTCTTTTGAATTCGTGTGGAGTTAGTGTGAAAAGTGCAGTATATGTTCATTTTGTGCTTTTCTCGCTCAAATAGCGTTATTTTGACCTGAAAATGACGGAATATGAGTATGTTAGATTCATTTGTATTTATTTGTCAAACTGTCATCGAGTGACATTTCCACTTTAGAAACATCAATTCTTGCATGTTTTTGAAGGCCAGCATGGTTTCTTTTGAATTCGTGTGGAGTTAGTGTGAAAAGTGCAGTATATGTTCATTTTGTGCTTTTCTCGCTCAAATAGCGTTATTTTGACCTGAAAATGACGGAATATGAGTATTTTAGATTCATTTGTATTTATTTGTCAAACTGTCATAGAATGACATTTCCACTTTAGAAACATCAATTCTTGCATGTTTTTGAAGGCCAGCATGGTTTCTTTTGAATTCGTGTGGAGTTAGTGTGAAAAGTGCAGTATATGTTCATTTTGTGCTTTTCTCGCTCAAATAGCGTTATTTTGACCTGAAAATGACGGAATATGAGTATGTTAGATTCATTTGTATTTATTTGTCAAACTGTCATCGAGTGACATTTCCACTTTAGAAACATCAATTCTTGCATGTTTTTGAAGGCCAGCATGGTTTCTTTTGAATTCGTGTGGAGTTAGTATGAAAAGTGCAGTATATGTTCATTTTGTGCTTTTCTCGCTCAAATAGCGTTATTTTGAGCTGAAAATGACGGAATATGAGTATGTTAGATTCATTTGTATTTATTTGTCAGACTGTCATAGAATGACATTTCCACTTTAGAAACATCAATTCTTGCATGTTTTTGAAGGCCAGCATGGTTTCTTTTGAATTCGTGTTGAGTTAGTGTGAAAAGTGCAGTATATGTTCATTTTGTGCTTTTCTCGCTCAAATAGCGTTATTTTGACCTGAAAATGACGGAATATGAGTATGTTAGATTCATTTGTATTTATTTGTCAAACTGTCATAGAGTGACATTTCCACTTTAGAAACATCAATTCTTGCATGTTTTTGAAGGCCAGCATGGTTTCTTTTGAATTCGTGTGGAGTTAGTGTGAAAAGTGCAGTATATGTTCATTTTGTGCTTTTCTCGCTCAAATAGCGTTATTTTGACCTGAAAATGACGGAATATGAGTATGTTAGATTCATTTGTATTTATGTGTCAAACTGTCATAGAATGACATTTCCACTTTAGAAACATCAATTCTTGCATGTTTTTGAAGGCCAGCATGGTTTCTTTTGAATTCGTGTGGAGTTAGTTTGAAAAGTGCAGTATATGTTCATTTTGTGCTTTTCTCGCTCAAATAGCGTTATTTTGACCTGAAAATGACGGAATATGAGTATGTTAGATTCATTTGTATTTATTTGTCAAACTGTCATAGAATGACATTTCCACTTTAGAAACATCAATTCTTGCATGTTTTTGAAGGCCAGCATGGTTTCTTTTGAATTCGTGTGGAGTTAGTGTGAAAAGTGCAGTATATGTTCATTTTGTGCTTTTCTCGCTCAAATAGCGTTATTTTGACCTGAAAATGACGGAATATGAGTATGTTAGATTCATTTGTATTTATTTGTCAAACTGTCATCGAGTGACATTTCCACTTTAGAAACATCAATTCTTGCATGTTTTTGAAGGCCAGCATGGTTTCTTTTGAATTCGTGTGGAGTTAGTGTGAAAAGTGCAGTATATGTTCATTTTGTGCTTTTCTCGCTCAAATAGCGTCTTATTGTGCTTTTCTCGCTCAAATAGCGTTATTCTAACCTGAAAATCACAGAATATGAGTATTTTAGATTCATTTGTATTTATTTGTCAAACTGTCATAGAATGACATTTCCACTTTAGAAACATCAATTCTTGCATGTTTTTGAAGGACAGCATGGTTTATTTTGAATTCGTGTTGAGTTAGTGTGAAAAGTGCAGTATATGTTCATTTTGTGCTTTTCTCGCTCAAATAGCGTCTTATCTTGCTTTTTTCGCTCAAATGTGTTATATATTAATCGGACTTCCTTCACAGTTATTGTGAATAATGCAAGTGTTGATGTTGTACTTGTCTCATTCATACAATACGATTTTGAAAATAAAATCAGATGATTGTCACTATTTGAGATTCCCCTTTTTATTGCGTTATCGTGTCCTAGAATGAGAATGACACTTGAAACGCTCCAATGTGAATGTTTTTGATGGACAAAATCGTTTAATTCGACATCTTTTGAATTACTGTTAAATTTGTATGTGTTCATGTTGACTTGTCTTGCCATACAAGATAACGTAAAAAGTGGAAATGTCATTCTATGGCAGTTTGACACATAAATACAAATGAATCTAAAATAATGACATTCATGTCATTTCCCAGTCAGAATAACGCATTTGAGCGAGAAAAGCATAAAAGACGCCATTTGAGTGAGAGAAGCACAAAATCAACACTTGTTGCACTGTTCACAGTAAATCAACACAATTTCAAAATAAACCACGCTGTCCTTCAAAAACATGCAAGACTTGATGTTTCTAAAGGGGAATTGTCATTCTCAGACAGTTTGACAAATAAAAACAAAAGAATATAAAATAATCACATTTATGTCATTTCCCAGTCAGAATAACGCTATTTGAGCGAGAAAAGCAGAAAAGACGCTGTTTGAGTGAGAAAAACAGAAAAGACGCTGTTTGAGCGAGAAAAGCATAAAAGACGCCGTTTGAGCGAGTAAAGCATAAAAGACGCCATTTGAGTGAGAGAAGCACAAAATCAAAACTTGTTGCACTTTTCACAGTAAATCAACACAAATTCAAAATAAACCATGCTGTCCTTCAAAAACATGCAAGACTTGATGTTTCTAAAGGGGAATTGTCATTCTCAGACAGTTTGACAAATAAAAACAAAAGAATATAAAATAATCACATTTATGTCATTTCCCAGTCAGAATAACGCTATTTGAGCGAGAAAAGCAGAAAAGACGCTGTTTGAGCGAGAAAAGCACAAAATCAACACTTGTTGCACTTTTCACAGTAAATCAACACAAATTCAAAATAAACCATGCTGTCCTTCAAAAACATGCAAGACTTGATGTTTTTAAAGGGGAGTTGTCATTCTCAGACAGTTTGACAAATAAAAACAAAAGAATATAAAATAATCACATTTATGTCATTTCCCAGTCAGAATAACGCTATTTGAGCGAGAAAAGCAGAAAAGACGCTGTTTGAGCGAGAAAAGCATAAAAGACGTTGTTTGAGCGAGAAAAGCACAAAATCAACACTTGTTGCACTTTTCACAGTAAAATCAACACAAATTCAAAATAAACCATGCTGTCCTTCAAAAACATGCAAGACTTGATGTTTCTAAAGGGGAATTGTCATTCTCAGACAGTTTGACAAATTGGATGATAACATTCATTTAGTTTTACAGTCAAAATCACACTACATGAGCAACAGAAGCACAACATCAACACTTGTATTTTTCACAGAAACTGTGAAGGAAGTGAAATTAAAACATGTTGTCATTCATAAACATTCACAGTTGAATGTTTCTCAAGTGGAATTGACATTCTGAGACAGTGTGACACATAAAAACAAATGAATCTTAAATGGTGACACTTATTTGATATCTCAGTAAAAATCACATTACATGAGCAACAGAAGCACAACATCAACACTTGTATTTTTCACAGAAACTGTGAAGGAAGTCAGATTAAAACATGTTGTCCTTCATAAACATTCACATTTGAATGCTTCTAAAGTGAAATTGACATTCTGAGACAGTGTGACACAGAAAAACAAATGAATCTTAAATGGTGACACTCATTTGATATCTCAGTCAAAATCACATTACATGAGCAACAGAAGCACAACATCAACACTTGTATTTTTCACAGAAACTGTGAAGGAAGTCAAATTAAAACATGTTGTCCTTCATAAACATTCACATTTGAATGCTTCCTAAGTGAAATTGACATCCTGAGACAGTGTGACACATAAAAACACATGAATCTTGGATGATAACATTCATTTAGATTTACAGTCAAAATCACACGACATGAGCGACAGAAGCACAACATCAACACTTGTATTTGTCACAGAAACTGTGAAGGAAGTCAAATTAAAACATGTTGTCCTTCATAAACATTCACATTTAAATGCTTCTAAAGTGAAATTGACATTCTGAGACAGTGTGACACATAAAAACAAATGAATCTTAAATAGTGACGCTCATTTGATTTTACAGTCAAAATCATTGCATATGAGCGACAAGAGCACAAAATGAACATGAAACATGTTGTCCGTCATAAATATTCACAGTTGAATGTGTCTAAAGTGAAATTGTCATTCTGAGACAGTGTGACACATAAAAACACATGAATCTTGGATGATAACATTCATTTAGTTTTACAGTCAAAATCACACTACATGAGCGACAGAAGCACAACATCAACACTTGTATGTTTCACAGAAACTGTGAAGGAAGTCAAATTAAAACATGTTGTCATTCATGAACATTCACAGTTGAATGTTTCTCAAGTAAAATTGTCATTCTGAGACAGTGTGACACATAAAAACAAATGAATCTTAAATGGTGACGCTCATTTGATTTTACAGTCAAAATCATTACATATGAGCGACAGGAGCACAAAAGGAACATGAAACATGTTGTCCATCATAAATATTCATAGTTGAATGTGTCTAAAGTGAAATTCTCATTCTGAGACAATGTGACACATAAAAACACACAAATTTTGGATGATAACATTCATTTGGTTGTACGGTCAAAATCACACTACATGAGCGACAGAAGCACAACATCAACACTTGTATTTTTCACAGAAACTGTGAAGGAAGTCAAATTAAAACATGTTGTCTTTCATGAACATTCACAGTTGAATGTTTCTCAAGTAAAATTGTCATTCTGAGACAGTGTGACACATAAAAACAAATGAATCTTAAATGGTGACACTCATTTGATATCTCAGTCAAAATCACATTACATGAGCAACAGAAGCACAACATCAACACTTGTATTTGTCACAGAAACTGTGAAGGAAGTCAAATTAAAACATGTTGTCCTTCATAAACATTCACATTTAAATGCTTCTAAAGTGAAATTGACATTCTGAGACAGTGTGACACATAAAAACAAATGAATCTTAAATAGTGACGCTCATTTGATTTTACAGTCAAAATCATTGCATATGAGCGACAAGAGCACAAAATGAACATGAAACATGTTGTCCGTCATAAATATTCACAGTTGAATGTGTCTAAAGTGAAATTGTCATTCTGAGACAGTGTGACACATAAAAACACATGAATCTTGGATGATAACATTCATTTAGTTTTACAGTCAAAATCACACTACATGAGCGACAGAAGCACAACATCAACACTTGTATGTTTCACAGAAACTGTGAAGGAAGTCAAATTAAAACATGTTGTCATTCATGAACATTCACAGTTGAATGTTTCTCAAGTAAAATTGTCATTCTGAGACAGTGTGACACATAAAAACAAATGAATCTTAAATGGTGACACTCATTTGATATCTCAGTCAAAATCACATTACATGAGCAACAGAAGCACAACATCAACACTTGTATTTTTCACAGAAACAGTGAAGGAAGTCCAATTAAAACATGTTGTCCTTCATAAACATTCACAGTTGAATGCTTCTAAAGTGAAATTGACATTCTGAGACAGTGTGACACATAAAAACAAATGAATCTTAAATGGTGACGCTCATTTGATTTTACAGTCAAAATCATTACATATGAGCGACAGGAGCACAAAATGAACATGAAACATGTTGTCCGTCATAAATATTCACAGTTGAATGTGTCTAAAGTGAAATTGTCATTCTGAGACAGTGTGACACATAAAAACACATGAATCTTGGATGATAACATTCATTTAGTTTTACAATCAAAATCACACTACATGAGCAACAGAAGCACAACATCAACACTTGTATTTTTCACAGAAACTGTAAAGGAAGTCAAATTAAAACATGTTGTCATTCATAAACATTCACAGTTGAATGCTTCTAAAGTGAAATTGACATTCTGAGACAGTGTGACACATAAAAACAAATGAATCTTAAATGGTGACACTCATTTGATATCTCAGTCAAAATCATATTACATGAGCAACAGAAGCACAACATCAAAACTTGTATTTTTCACAGAAACTGTGAAGGAAGTCAAATTAAAACATGTTGTCATTCATGAACATTCACAGTTGAATGTTTCTCAAGTAAAATTGTCATTCTGAGACAGTGTGACACATAAAAACAAATGAATCTTAAATGGTGACGCTCATTTGATTTTACAGTCAAAATCATTACATATGAGCGACAGGAGCACAAAATGAACATGAAACATGTTGTCCGTCATAAATATTCACAGTTGAATGTGTCTAAAGTGGAATTGACATTCTGAGACAGTGTGACACATAAAAACAAATGAATCTTAAATGGTGACACTCATTTGATATCTCAGTCAAAATCACATCACATGAGCGACAGAAGCACAAACTGAACACTTGTCGCATTTTTTACAGTAACTGAAAAATAAGTCAAATTAAACAATACTGTTCTTCATAAACATTCGCATTTGAGTGTTTTTTAGCTCCAGATTTAGTTCCGAGACAGTTTGGCACATAAAAACAGCCACACTTTAAACAGTGACTAGTGATATTAGTGCTTCCTCTGGTGAGTTTATATTTCCTTCTGGGTATTTGCTGTGTATGTGCAGTAACTGCAATGTAAGTCAAATGAGGCCACATTTTCCTTCATGAACATCCCCATTTGAGTGTGTCTGAGATGGAAATTTCATTTGAAAAAAGGTTTGTTTTGTTTATGTATTCTTGTGTGTGTGTGTGTGTGTGTGTGTGTGTGTGTGTGTGTTACTACCGTAGAATGTTTGTATTGTAGAGATCTCATGAAGCTCATCTGTTCTGTCCGATGCAGCCACAGGTATGATCAAGTAAGCTGAGCATAAGATCACACCCTTCTCAGATGAAAGGGATCCTGGATCGCTGTGTTTCGCTCCATGTCATTCCACAATATGAGGAGACTAATGAAAAAAAGCAATACAGAAATAAATACTATCATTATTATCAAAAATAATAATCAAAATAATATCTTATAGCTAGATCTTATACAGCGCTTTTCAGGGTACAACGGTGCAAGTAATGAAACACAAACACAAATATATGGCAGTTGACATGCTCACAATCTTTGGCTCCTTCTTTGAAATGGTAAAACCATAAACAATGTACTCCACTACGAGATCTCTCCAGATCGCTCTCTCTGACTTTTCTCAGCAACGGTCTAAGGCAATGTGCGCTTCTCGAAGGTACTTAGTGTTTTCAATAACAGTCAAAGAGGGTGTTGATGCTCTCTCTGGTGGTCTCATATTGTAACTACACTTGTTAAAATTTACTGGCTGGTCATTCTATGTGGGCCACACTGATACCCTTCAAGAGTATCAACAGTTGGGTGTCTCTGAACTGGAAGTTTGATACTCAGAACTAATGGCACTTCATTAGAGCTTCACCCAAAATAGTCATGTTCATTTGATTTCAGTGTCAACATCACATGACCTCAGTGTCAGAGGCACAAAATAAACATTTGCTTTATGCAGGGAACATTTCCAATTTAAGCGAAACAAAACCAAGCCATACTTCATTGACACTCACATTTGAGTGTGTCTGAGATGGAAACGGTTTACCAAAGAGTCGATAAAAATAAAAGAGAAAGAAAAAATGAGAACTTAAAATGAGAATAAGGGAGCACTGGACAGTGCATGGATGTTCCTCAGTAAATTAATAAATCACTTCAGGGATGTGCCATATCATATCATATATTCATGATAATGCCAGTATAATTTCTGTGATTAAAATTCATATTGTCTCATCTCCCGTCTCGTCGTCTTCCACTTATCCAGGTCTGGATAAGTGGACAGACAGCCCTCTCCGCAGCCACTTCCACCAGCTCCTGTGAGGGATCCCAAGGCGTTCCCAGGCCAGCCGAGAGACATAATCCCTTCAGCGTGTCCTGGGTCCACCCCATGGTGTCCTCCCTGACGGTCCGATCCCCAGACACAGAAGCTGTCTGAAATTCATATTTTGATAATGGTAATATTTTGACAAGTTGAAAAAAATCTGTTTGTATGGAAATACAGTTTATCTTTGTGGATTGTTTTGATGCCAAATTGACAAGAAGACTGCTGACATATAATGCCTTTTATCTTGTGCTTCTGGAGTAATGTGTTTTTACGGACACATAAGGAATTGTTAATACATCATATGTCTTAAAGGGAGATTGGTATAATGTTTTCCCCAGAGACCACAGGGAATTCAAATACTATATATATGCCTATATGTGTGTATGTGTGTGTGTGTGTGTGTGTGTGTGTATATGTATATATGTATGTGTGTGTGTGTGTGTGTGTGTGTGTGTGTGTATATGTATTTTTTTTTTTTTAATGTTTTGTCACAACAACAGACACGAGGTAACTGTAGTTACCTAGTGTTTATTCAGTAGTTTTGTACCTCTGACTTTGGCCCATAGCCCATCTATAGACTTAATTTTACTGTTGAAATATAACAATAACAATTAATAGAATGATTTGCATTTTAAAAAATCAGCCAAGACAGAATTCTGTGAAAAGGCTGAACATTCAGGTTGCAGTTTGAAGGTCAAGTGAATTTTATTTAATTTTATTTTCTATATAGTGCCAGCTCACAACATAAGCCATTTGAGAATACCTTTCGTCTAGAACAGGTCTATATCTTGTCTTTTATTAAACAAACTATATAACCTTATCTTATTTATCTTGTTTACAGGAGGGCATGTCATTTCTGTCTCTACATGGTCGCATGTTTACAATTCTCCTCTGCTCTCTGGATCGGTGCGCGCGCACACACACACGCGCACACATGTACACAAAGACACCTGCACACACACACACACACAGACATGTGTGCGCACATGCACCCACCAGCGGGCAGAGAGCGCTTTTTCACTGAGTACATGTGGTCCATACATAGAGCAGTGGTTCCCTACCATTATATTAGGAGGGCCACCCCCCTTGAAGGTCAAGTTGATTTTATTTTATTTTATTTTCTTTATAGCGCCAGATCACAACATAAGTCATTTGAGAATACATTTCTGATAGAACAGACCTTGTCCCTTTATTAAACACAATACAACACAAACTCAATAGCCTTATCTTATTTATCTTATTTACAGGAGGTCATGCGTTTACAGTTCTCCTCTGCTCTCTGTATCGTGCGCGGCGGAGTTCCACCCTGATGTCCGCCTGTGACCCACCAGTTGAGAATCACTGATTTAGAGGATAGTTGAGAAAAAAATCACCACATAGAAATGGCCTTGCAGACACAGAGTGCATTAAGAGTCCATAATAAAATTACCTGGTGTGGGATCAATAAAGTCCTATCTTGTCTTATGTCAATCATCTTTCATCGCAATGAGGACGACTTCATTAAATCATCATACCTAGTGACAACGAATCAGCCCTTCTTGTATGATATCCTTCCCCTGTTATGAAATATTGCACATCTACAAAAAAATTTGTATTAAGTATCTCAGTGAAGCCAAACTGTGAGACTGCACCTTCAACATGTTGAGAAGAACACGGCAAGCTGCCTTTACTTTGTGAGGCAGGAGGACCAAGCTGATAAATAGGCCTCAAAATGTCTTTCTGCAAGAGTGAAACATACATTTTTACAATTCTTCAAATGACGCACTGATAACTCTTTCAGAAGCAAATTTAATCTATTCAAAGTACATGTCTGTCCTCACTCATATATATTCTGAATCTCCTCATCAGTATTCTGAATAGCAGATGCTGGAATAAAATACCATCCCTCTAAATTTATGTAAAACTACACACATTTCAGAGACACAATTCACTGAAATAAGACATGTCCCCAACAATGTCCTCAGTATCTGACACACTGACAGTTTCCTGTATGGTACTCTATGCTGTAAAAATGTAAAAGAACATTTAGAGTTGGTATCTTTGAATGGGCCACAACTCACATGTCTGTGTTTACTGGACCTTTGCCAACTAAAGTTAAATGAAGATTTTAAAATGAACAGTTTTGCATGCTCTCACTGGGCAGTTAAAAGTGCTAATTTAATCCGCCACACAAGTATTCACTTGCATTTTCATGTTGCTATTGCCATATCCTGTGCAACTCACAATGTCCCATTTCAGTCATGCCTGGAAATGGAGACCACATTTTTTCAAAAGCACTTTTGCCAGACTCACAATGTCCCATTATGGTGAGAATGCAGCATATCCAAAAAAAGAAAAAAAAAACACCTCCTGCTTTCAACCTATTCCAACACACATGAAAATACAAGTGAACGGATCCTCTGCAAGTGAAACAGCAATAATGTTACATCTTAAAAATCAAACCGCCATATATCCACCATACTGTATGGCACATTAGCCTGTAATAAGTTCAGTCATGCCTGCAAATGGAGACCACAGTTTTTTCCAAAAGCAACCTTGCAAGACTTGCTAATCAAACACAATTTCATCAACAAAAGTGTATGTAGATTCCACACATATGAAAAAGCCACAACTTCACCTCAAATTAGCACACATCTAGCATACTATGGCATATAGCCTGCAATAAGTTCAGTCGTGCCTGCAAATGGAGACCACATTTTTTCAAAAGCACTTTTGCCAGACTCGCTAATCACAGACTCACAATGTCCCATTATGGTGAGAATGCAGTGCAGCATATCCAAAAACAAAAAAAACAACAAAAAAACAACTGCTTTCAAACTATTCCAACACACATGAAAATACAAGTGAATGGATTCTCTGCAAGTGAAACAGCAATAATGTTACATCTTAAAAATCAAACTGCCATATATCCACCATACTATACGCACATTAGGCTTTGCAAGACTTGCTAATCAAACACAATTTCATCAACGAAAGTGTGTGTAGATTCCACACAAATGAAAAAGCTACAACTTCACCTCAAAACTAGCACACATCTAGCACGAAACTAACAGCATAACGTTAGCTAACTCTCAGCATACTATGGCATATTAGCCTGTAATATGTTCAGTCATGCAGGGAAACGGGGTCCGCGTTTTACCAAAGCACTTTAGCAAAAATCAATAGTCACAGGCAATATTGGTGGAGACAAAAAGAAAATAAAAGTCTTCAGTGTTAACATGACTTAACATGCATAGCATTAACGTTACCCTGGGATAGCGACTTTCTGGCGATGAAAGTCGCTATCCCGAACACAAATGCATGGATAATCTTAATTATTCCAATCATATTACAGTGCTTACCTTGCTAACGTTGACTTGATCTTGCTGATAACTGAAGATGGGCTGTAACAATGTCCAAAAATGTCAGAGAGGACGGTGGGCGCCGTCCTGACAGTACCACCGTTGCGCAGCGCATAGTTAATGTGCTGTTTGAATGATGTCAAAGATGTTTGAATGCAGGAGCTCTTTCTGTCCACACCCTGTATTCAAATGTACAATGCATTAAAGATCCTCTGAAAAAAAAAAAAAAACCCAAAACAAAACAAAACGCCACCTGGACTCCAGAATAGAAACATCTTTGATGTGCCGTTCATCCAGCACACCAAGGACATCTTTGAAGTATTCCCAATAGAAGTGACGTCAACGTCTGCGTCCCCATAGTCCCTCTGACTTCTCTGGACTTCGTCGTTGTTCCAGCCCGTCTTCCCTTGCCGATCAGGTCAAGTCAACGTTAGCAAGGTAAGCGTTTTAATATGATCTAACTCAGATTACCCTCTCTGGGACATAGGCTAAATTGATAGCATTTTGTTGTCTTTCTTTCGTTAATGAAATTGTGTTTGATTAGCAAGTCTTGCAAAGGTGCTTTGCAGGCATGACTGAACTTATTACAGGCTAATGTGCCATATAGTATCGTTAATGTTACGCTGTTTCATGGTGGATATATGCGGGTTTGATTTTTAAGATGTAATATTATTGCTGTTTCACGTGTATTTTCACGTGTGTTGGAATAGGTTGAAAGCAGGTGTCTTTTTTTTTTTTTTTTTTTTTTTGGATATGCTGCATTATCACCATAATGGGATGTTGTGAGTCTGTGATTAGCGAGTCTGGCAAGAGTGCTTTTGAAAAATTGTCGTCTCCATTTGCAAGCACGACTGAACTTATTGCAGGCTAATGTGCCATATAGTATTGTTAATGTTACGCTGTTTCATGGTGGATATATGCGGGTTTGATTTTTAAGATGTGATATTATTGCTGTTTCACGTGTATTTTCACGTGTGTTGGAATAGGTTGAAAGCAGGTGTCTTTTTTTTTTTCTTTTTCTTTTTTTTGATCTGCTGCATTCTCATCATAATGGGACGCTGTGAGTCTGTGATTACCGAGTCTGGCAAAAGTGCTTTTGAAAAATTGTGGTCTCCATTTCCAAGCATGACTGTGTGTGTGAGTTGCACAGAATATGGCAATAGCAACATGAAAATGCAAGTGAATACCTGTGTGGCGGATTAAATTAGCACTTTTAACTGCCCAGTGAGAGCATGCAAAACTGTTCATTTTAAAATCTTCATTTAACCTTAGTTGGCAAAGGTCCAGTAAACACAGACATGTGAGTTGTGGCCCATTCAAAGATACCAACTCTAAATGTTCTTTTACATTTTTACAGCATAGAGTACCATACAGGAAACTGTCAGTGTGTCAGATACTGAGGACATTGTTGGGGACATGTCTTATTTCAGTGAATTGTGTCTCTGAAATGTGTGTAGTTTTACATAAATTTAGAGGGATGGTATTTTATTCCAGCATCTGCTATTCAGAATACTGATGAGGAGATTCAGAATATATATGAGTGAGGACAGACATGTACCTGCCTCACAAAGTAAAGGCAGCTTGCCGTGTTCTTCTGAACATGTTGAAGGTGCAGTCTCACAGTTTGGCTTCACTGAGAAACTTAATACAAAATTTTGTGTAGATGTGCAATATTTCATAAAAGAGGAAGGATAACATACAAGAAGGGCTGATTTGTTGTCACTGGGTATGATGAATTTAATGAAGTCGTCCTCATTGCGATGAAAGATGATTGACATAAAGATAAGACTTTATTGATCCCACACCAGATAATGTTATTATGGACTCTTAATGCACTCTGTATCTGCAAGGCCATTTCTAAGTGGTGACTTTTTTCTCAACTGTCCTCTAAATCAGTGATTCTCAACTGGTTGGTCACGGTCCAAAAGTGGGTCGTGGGCCCGTTTTCAGTGGGTCGTGGGCCTTTGGTCGGGAAAAAAAAAAAAGATAATGAGAAGAGAAGGGTTAATTTAGTCGTTCTGTTCATTTATTATGGACTCTTAATGTTCTCTGTATCTGCAAGGCCATTTGATTTTTCTTCTCAACTATCCTCTCAATCAATGATTTTCAACTGGTGACATGCGCGCATGTCACTCTCGATTCGCATGCATTTGAGCGTTTGTCTGCAACCTGCACCAGTAGCAAAGGCCCTTGGTTATTTGAGAGAAATGGTCTTTTGTGTATATAAAAAATGTTTTAGATCTTTGAGTTCAGCTCATGAAAAATGGGAGCAAATACAAAAGTGTTGCGTTCATATTTTTGTTCAGTGTATTATTTAAACTGTACCTTCACTGATCCCCCCCCGTCTCTGTTTTTCATGCTGAAAGGTGCCACTGTGAGGAGCTCTTTATTTTACATGAATGTATGGTCTTACTGTATGCCCAGTTGTCTTATTTGTATTTGTAAATTTCACTACATTACACCAGTCTAAAAACATCGCAGTGTTTCTTTGGTAACCACTTTCACTTTGGGAATTGTGGCATCTCTCCCAAGATGAAAGTCTCTGTGAGTAGTGAAAGAACATATATATTTTTTAGCATGGTTACTCTCTTCCATGTAGGCTACTGTGCTTTATTTTAATTTTTGAAACAACACAATGTGCGCATATATGCTCTGGTATGTCGTGTGCCTCCGCATATCGTAATAATCATGGTGCGCCGCCATGGCCAAAACTGCCCGGGCCACTTTTAGGTCCCAGTCCAGCCCCGGCTATATGTATGGACCACATGTACTCAGTGAAAAAGCGCTCTCTGCCCGCTGGTGTGTGTGTGTGTGTGTGTGTGTGTGTGTGTGTGTGTGTGTGTGGGCGCGCACATCGGGGCAGGACTCCGCAGTGCGCGATACAGAGAGCAGAGGAGAACCCTAAACGCGCGACCATGTAGAGACAGAAATGACATACCCTCCCGTAAATGACATGCTGTCATTTAAATAAGATATACATAAGACTTTGTTTTTGAAAAGTATTCTCAAATGGCTCAGGATCCGATTCAGGTTCGAACATGTACGTTGAACTACTGAAGCACTCAGTCTATTCATTGCCACCATGTCCACTACTTTCACACGCTACGTGAGTCTAAGCTCTCTCCGTTACCATGGTAACATGGGTGGGCAGCAGCAGCTGATTTGCATTTAAAGCTACAGACACCAGAAACAGCACTTTCTGAAAGGGGCTGAAACAGAGGGAGAGACACACACACACACACACGCACGCACGCACGCGCGCACACACACACACACACACACACACACACACACACACACACACACACACACACACACACACTCTTTGCCTGGGGGAAAAAAAAAGATAATGAAAAAGGAAGGGTTAATTAAGTCATGCTGTTCATTTATTGTGGAGACGACCACAGACACAAACACTGAAAGGAATCATGGTTTTCATGTGTTTCTTTTAATGACAGCAGTCAATATAACAACTGAACAGTTAGGCTCTGGACGAACATTTCCAGAGCCTCTTGATATGGGAAGTCAGAAACGTCTGGCCTATTTATCGAATTAAAACACAGATATTTTTGTCTGCCCCCCTTACATGATGGTAGAGGAAACAGTGCTCTATGTATGAACCACATGTACTCCTGTACTGTACATGTACAGGAAAAGCGCTCTCTGTCCGCTGGTGGGAGTGTGCGCGCACACACACGTGTGTGTGTGTGTGTGGGGGGGGGGTGGAACTCCGCTGTGCGCGATACAGAGAGCAGAGGAGAATTGTAGAAACAGAAATGACATGTCGTCTTGTAAATAAGATACATAACTTAAGACTATTTAGTTTGTTTAATTAAAGGACAAGGCTTGTTCTATAGTAAAGGTATTCTCAAATGACTTATGTTGTGATCTGGCGCCATATAGAAAATAAATTAACTTGACTGTCAAACTGCAACCTGAATGTTCAACCTTTTCACAGAATTCTGTCTTGGCTGATTTGAAAAATACAAACAAATCATTATATTAATTGTTATTGTTATATTTCAACAGTCAAATTAAGTCTGGGCTACGGGTCAAAGTCAAAAATCAACTTTTTTGTCAATTACACCACATGTACAGGACATAAAGAGGGATCGAAGTAAGTCTGCTCCCCCCCTTAATTTGTCATTTGGCAGACGCTTTGGATAAAAGCATCTGCCAAATGACAAATTCATTTTAATTGTAAAAAGCGTGAGGTTAAATAGTTCAGTCTGGTGGAGCTTGTATGGTACCTTGGTAAAAAAGTGCACATGATGGGTGCTGGGGCTCTCACTCTCTTTAATTTGAGGAGGAAGTAGAGGGCTTTGTTTGCCACTGATGCAGTGTTTGTTGTTCAGGAGAGGTCCTCAGTAATTTGGTGCTGCTCACCCTCTCACAGCAGAATGATTTGTGGTAAGCAGGGGGTGTTGGGGGTGGGTTCTCCAGAAGTCAATCACAATCTCCTTTGTTTTCCTCACATTCAGGGAGAGATTGGTATTTCCATACCACATGGCCAATGGGTTCACCTCGTCCCTGTAATTGGTCTCATCACTGTTGCTGATGCTGACCTGTGCTGCATGTGATCTCTCTGTGACAAAGTCCTACCACCAATTCCAGAGGAGGTTGCTCAGGCCAAGCTTAACTGCTGAGGGATGATCATCGGTGGACCAGTTGGCCTGATATGGATACTGAAACAGGTCCAGGAGAGAGGGGAGGCTGGATCTTATTTGTTGCATGGTGAGCCTTTCAAAGCACTTCATGATGGCAGAGGTCAGTGCAGCAGGGCGCTAGAGTTTCTGCACCCATGTAGCTATTAGCATTTGAGTCTGAGCTCATAAGAGCAGTCACAAAAATGAATGAAATCACTTTTGACATGCTAAACATTAAACACACCGATGAGAAACTTGTTTTTCTCTTCTTGGCACTAGATACACTGCAGACACACAGCAGCTGACAAAAAGAGGAAATAAATATAGAGACATATTAGTTTTTGTAGCTGATAATTAGCCTGTTCAGCCACTGTCATTATTCTATACAAACAAATTTTTACACTGTAAACCATTAATCAAACCAATAACTAAGCTGTCAGACAACTCTGCCAACTTGGGCAGATCCAGGACAAGCTGGAGGGATTATGTCTCTCAGCTGACCTGGGAACACCTTGGGATCCCTCAGCAGGAGCGGAAGTGGTTGCGGAGAGGGCTGTCAGGGCTTCCTTGCTGATGCTGCTGCCCCCGCGACCCGGACCCTGATAAGTGGAAGATGACAAGATGAGAGATGAGACAATATGAATTTTGTAATCACAGAAATTATACTGGCATTGTCATGAATATATGATATGATATGGCAAAATTAAATCACATGAACGTGACTCTTTTGGGTGAAGCTCTTATAAAGTACCATTAGGTCTGAGTATCAAACTTCCAGCTCAGAGACACTCAACTGTGGATATTCTTGAAGGACATCATAGTGTGACCCACATAGAATGACCAGCCAGTAAATTTTAACAAGTGTAGTTACAATATGAGATCACCAGGGAGAGCATTGATACCCTCTTTGCCTGTTATTGAAAACACTCAATATTTTCTGGAAGAGAACCTTACCTTAGACCGTCGCTGAGAAAAGTCAAGGAGAGACAGTGATCTGGAGAGGTCTTGTAGTGGAGTATATTGTTAAAGGTTTTACCATTTCAGAGAAGAAAGGAGCCAAAGATTGTGCGCATGTCAACTGCCATGTATTTGTGTATGTATGTATTTATCTATGTATGTATTGATCTATTCTTTTATTTCATTACTTGCACCGTCTTTGAACACCCTGAAAAGCGCTGTAAAAGATCTATCTATGAGATATTATTATTAGGATTATTATTTGTAATTATAATTAAATTGTTTATTTCTGTATTGCTTTTTTTACTAGTGTCCTCATATTGTGGAACGACATGGTGCGAAACACAGCGATCCAGTATCTCTTTCATCCGAGGAGGGTGTGATCTACTGCTCAGCTTACTTGAGCCACTTACCTGTGACTGCATCAAATGGAACAGATGAGCTTCATTAGATCTCTACAATACACACAGTCTGAAGTGGTAGCACACACACACAAGGACACAAGCACACATCAACAAAACAAACCTTTTTTCAAATGAAATTTGTGCTTGTCTCGCTCAAATAATGTGATTTTCAAGGTAAAATCAAATAAATGTCACTATTAGAGATTCAGCTGTTGTTATGTGTCAAACTGTCTGAGAATGAGAAATCCCCTCCCCAACCTCTGCTCTCCTCCTCGACACTTTCATTAAGGCTGCGTGGATATGTTGCTCCTAATTTATTAACCCAGTCTCTCTCAGCTCTTCGTCTCTGGGCCGTGGACCAGTGTGGATTACACTCTAGGGCCAGGGTATGCACTGCATCCAAGTCATGGGAGACAAAATGCTGGAAAACATGCCAGTCAGTATTCTTTTGTTTTACAACATTGTATTTAAGACATGTAAACTGTACATGTATTGTCAGGCTTGTTTCTCACACATATCTTTTACAAATCACCATATACACACAACATTTAAAGAAATATTCCCCTGTCTGGCGGTTTTAAACGCCTCTTATTTGTGCAAGTCATACAGCAATCCTTGTTGTTGAAAATAATTCCAAAAATGGTCCTGTAGTGCCCTCTTCTGGACAAAGCCAAGAACAGCACCTAGGTGGCTTGTTTAAAAATCCTCTGTCTGTGTGTATATTCTGTGCAACCATGATAATTGTGATTTGAAATAAACTTTTGTGTCCGATTGGTTGTGTAGTGTGAATTTGGGTCCTTTTAATGTGGTTGTGTCCAAGAAATTAACCAAATTGTGATGATTTATGGATTTACATTTTATAGAGGGATTATGCTTGTTAGGATATCCAAAAACATAACAAATTCCTCCTCAAAAAAAATGTTTTTAATTGCTTGGATGCCTTCTTATGTATGAATCTTAGTTTAAAGGCAGTCCACATCAGTTGTGAATAAAATAGAGCTCATAGGAATGTTAGGATTTTAACTTTATCTATTAAATCAGAAATATCTTTTTTAATTTTTTTTTTTTTTTTTTTTTAAACCTGTGTTTTGGTGCTCTTTGGTCTGCGTGTGGATGTGTGTGGTGTGGATTATTGCGACTGTTGTAGGAATCCACTGAGGGTTCTGCAGCAGACCGGGTGGTGACTGTCCGACGTGTTCAATTTGTGCTTATCTCGATCATATAGTGTGATTTTGATTTTAAAATCAAATGAGCGTCATCATTTAAGATTCATTTGTTTTCATGTGTCACACTGTCTTAGAATGACAATTCCACTTGAGAAACACGCAACTGTGAATGTTTTTGAATGACAACATGCTTTGATTCTGCTTCCCTCACAGTTGCTGTGAAAAATACAAGTGTTGACATTGTGCTTGTCTCGCTCATCCAATGTGATTTTGACAGTAAAATCAGATGAATGTCACTATTTAAAATTCAGCTGTTGTTATGTGTCAAGCTGTCTCCGAATGACTATTCCCCTCCCCAACCTCTGCTCTCCTCCTCAACACTTTCATTAAGGCCGTGTGGATATGTTGTTCCTAATTTATTAACCCAGTCTCTTTCAGCTCTTCGTCTCTGGGCCGTGGACCAGTGTGGATTGCACTCTAGGGCCAGGGCATGCACTGCATCCAAGTCATGGGAGACAAAATGCTGGAAAACATGCTGGTCAGTATTCTTTTGTTTTACAATATTGCGTTTATGACATGTAAACTGTACATGTATTGTCAGGCTTGTTTCTCACACATATCTTTTACAAATCACCACATACACACAATTTTTAAAGAAATATTTCCCTGTCTGGCGGTTTTAAACACCTCTTATTTGTGCAAATCATATAGCAATCCTTGTTGTTGAGAATAATTCCAAAAATGGTCCTGTAGTGCCCTCTTCTGGACAAAGCCAAGAACAGCACTTTGGTGGCTTGTTTAAAATCCTCTGTCTGTGTGTATATTCAAGAATCAAGAATCAAGATTCGGGGGGAGACATTCCCCTTTATTCGTCACACACATGTACATGCAGGACACTGCACAGGAGGTGAAATTTATCCTCCGCTTTTCACCCATCCTCGTCTTCCCTCCTCCGCGGCAGACCAGGGGCAGCCAGACCGGCGCCCGGGGACCCATCTCGTTGTCATTGGTCAGGTGGTGATCTTCTTGCATGTTTTTTATGGAACCCTGATAAATGTGATTTGAAAATAAACTTTTGTATCCAATTTGTTGTGTAGTGTGAATTTAAATCCTTTGAATGTGGTTGTGTCCAAGAAATTAACCGAATTGTGATGATTTGTGGATTTACATTTTATAGAGGGATTATGCTTGTTAAGATATCCAAAACACAGCAAATTCCTCCTCAAAAAAATGTATTTAATTGCTTAGATGTCTTCTTATGTATTAATCTTCATATCAAGGCTGTCCACATCAATTGTGAATAGAATAGAGCAGACCTAAAGTCCGGACCCTGGGATTGGACCCTGTTCTGAGCTGGTGTGTTTGGATTGTTGTTTGACTTACGGAAGGGTTGCTGGTACCGCCACGGTCGGTAGTAATTACAGCTGTTATTGCGGTTGATGTAGAGGCGCGAATTATGTGATGAGCTGGCGGTCACACGCTGGTGTCCTCCACCATACCAACCAGTGCACATCTGGCAGCGCTGCGGCACTACAAACACCGGTGGCGCTGCTTGAAAACCGCCGTGGGACAGCTGATTAGCGCTGGTCAGTTGTGCATGTTATGGAAGGACATGGGTGATTTTGACGACGTATGTAGTTAATGTGAAAAATCCAACAAGTGTTGGTCTTGTCTTATTTTGTGCCTTTCTCGCTCAAGAAGCGTTATTTTGACCGGAAAATGACAGAATGTGATTGTTTTAGATTCATGTGTTTTTATGCATCAAACTGTCTGAGAATGACAATTCCACTGTAGAAACATCAAGTCTTGCATGTTTTTGAAGGACAGCATGGTTTATTTTGAATTCGTGTTGAGTTAGTGTGAAAAGTGCAGTACATGTTCATTTTGTACTTTTCTCGCTCAAATAGCGTTATTCCGACCTGAAAATGACAGAATATGAGTATTTTAGATTCATTTGTATTTATTTGTCAAACTGTCATAGAATGACATTTCCACTTTAGAAACATCAATTCTTGCATGTTTTTGAAGGACAGCATGGTTTATTTTGAATTCGTGTTGAGTTAGTGTGAAAAGTGCAGTACATGTTCATTTTGTGCTTTTCTCGCTCAAATAGCGTTATTCCGACCTGAAAATGACAGAATATGAGTATTTTAGATTCATTTGTATTTATTTGTCAAACTGTCATAGAATGACATTTCCACTTTAGAAACATCAATTCTTGCATGTTTTTGAAGGACAGCATGGTTTATTTTGAATTCGTGTTGAGTTAGTGTGAAAAGTGCAGTATATGTTCATTTTGTGCTTTTCTCGCTCAAATAGCGTTATTCCGACCTGAAAATGACAGAATATGAGTATTTTAGATTCATTTGTATTTATTTGTCAAACTGTCATAGAATGACATTTCCACTTTAGAAACATCAATTCTTGCATGTTTTTGAAGGACAGCATGGTTTATTTTGAATTCGTGTTGAGTTAGTGTGAAAAGTGCAGTACATGTTCATTTTGTGCTTTTCTCGCTCAAATAGCGTTATTCCGACCTGAAAATGACAGAATATGAGTATTTTAGATTCATTTGTATTTATTTGTCAAACTGTCATAGAATGACATTTCCACTTTAGAAACATCAATTCTTGCATGTTTTTGAAGGACAGCATGGTTTATTTTGAATTCGTGTTGAGTTAGTGTGAAAAGTGCAGTATATGTTCATTTTGTGCTTTTCTCGCTCAAATAGCGTTATTCCGACCTGAAAATGACAGAATATGAGTATTTTAGATTCATTTGTATTTATTTGTCAAACTGTCATAGAATGACATTTCCACTTTAGAAACATCAATTCTTGCATGTTTTTGAAGGACAGCATGGTTTATTTTGAATTCGTGTTGAGTTAGTGTGAAAAGTGCAGTACATGTTCATTTTGTACTTTTCTCGCTCAAATAGCGTTATTCCGACCTGAAAATGACAGAATATGAGTATTTTAGATTCATTTGTATTTATTTGTCAAACTGTCATAGAATGACATTTCCACTTTAGAAACATCAATTCTTGCATGTTTTTGAAGGACAGCATGGTTTATTTTGAATTCGTGTTGAGTTAGTGTGAAAAGTGCAGTATATGTTCATTTTGTGCTTTTCTCGCTCAAATAGCGTTATTCCGACCTGAAAATGACAGAATATGAGTATTTTAGATTCATTTGTATTTATTTGTCAAACTGTCATAGAATGACATTTCCACTTTAGAAACATCAATTCTTGCATGTTTTTGAAGGACAGCATGGTTTATTTTGAATTCGTGTTGAGTTAGTGTGAAAAGTGCAGTACATGTTCATTTTGTACTTTTCTCGCTCAAATAGCGTTATTCCGACCTGAAAATGACAGAATATGAGTATTTTAGATTCATTTGTATTTATTTGTCAAACTGTCATAGAATGACATTTCCACTTTAGAAACATCAATTCTTGCATGTTTTTGAAGGACAGCATGGTTTATTTTGAATTCGTGTTGAGTTAGTGTGAAAAGTGCAGTATATGTTCATTTTGTGCTTTTCTCGCTCAAATAGCGTTATTCCGACCTGAAAATGACAGAATATGAGTATTTTAGATTCATTTGTATTTATTTGTCAAACTGTCATAGAATGACATTTCCACTTTAGAAACATCAATTCTTGCATGTTTTTGAAGGACAGCATGGTTTATTTTGAATTCGTGTTGAGTTAGTGTGAAAAGTGCAGTACATGTTCATTTTGTACTTTTCTCGCTCAAATAGCGTTATTCCGACCTGAAAATGACAGAATATGAGTATTTTAGATTCATTTGTATTTATTTGTCAAACTGTCATAGAATGACATTTCCACTTTAGAAACATCAATTCTTGCATGTTTTTGAAGGACAGCATGGTTTATTTTGAATTCGTGTTGAGTTAGTGTGAAAAGTGCAGTACATGTTCATTTTGTACTTTTCTCGCTCAAATAGCGTTATTCCGACCTGAAAATGACAGAATATGAGTATTTTAGATTCATTTGTATTTATTTGTCAAACTGTCATAGAATGACATTTCCACTTTAGAAACATCAATTCTTGCATGTTTTTGAAGGACAGCATGGTTTATTTTGAATTCGTGTTGAGTTAGTGTGAAAAGTGCAGTATATGTTCATTTTGTGCTTTTCTCGCTCAAATAGCGTTATTCCGACCTGAAAATGACAGAATATGAGTATTTTAGATTCATTTGTATTTATTTGTCAAACTGTCATAGAATGACATTTCCACTTTAGAAACATCAATTCTTGCATGTTTTTGAAGGACAGCATGGTTTATTTTGAATTCGTGTTGAGTTAGTGTGAAAAGTGCAGTATATGTTCATTTTGTGCTTTTCTCGCTCAAATAGCGTTATTCCGACCTGAAAATGACAGAATATGAGTATTTTAGATTCATTTGTATTTATTTGTCAAACTGTCATAGAATGACATTTCCACTTTAGAAACATCAATTCTTGCATGTTTTTGAAGGACAGCATGGTTTATTTTGAATTCGTGTTGAGTTAGTGTGAAAAGTGCAGTATATGTTCATTTTGTGCTTTTCTCGCTCAAATAGCGTTATTCCGACCTGAAAATGACAGAATATGAGTATTTTAGATTCATTTGTATTTATTTGTCAAACTGTCATAGAATGACATTTCCACTTTAGAAACATCAATTCTTGCATGTTTTTGAAGGACAGCATGGTTTATTTTGAATTCGTGTTGAGTTAGTGTGAAAAGTGCAGTACATGTTCATTTTGTGCTTTTCTCGCTCAAATAGCGTTATTCCGACCTGAAAATGACAGAATATGAGTATTTTAGATTCATTTGTATTTATTTGTCAAACTGTCATAGAATGACATTTCCACTTTAGAAACATCAATTCTTGCATGTTTTTGAAGGACAGCATGGTTTATTTTGAATTCGTGTTGAGTTAGTGTGAAAAGTGCAGTATATGTTCATTTTGTGCTTTTCTCGCTCAAATAGCGTTATTCCGACCTGAAAATGACAGAATATGAGTATTTTAGATTCATTTGTATTTATTTGTCAAACTGTCATAGAATGACATTTCCACTTTAGAAACATCAATTCTTGCATGTTTTTGAAGGACAGCATGGTTTATTTTGAATTCGTGTTGAGTTAGTGTGAAAAGTGCAGTACATGTTCATTTTGTACTTTTCTCGCTCAAATAGCGTTATTCCGACCTGAAAATGACAGAATATGAGTATTTTAGATTCATTTGTATTTATTTGTCAAACTGTCATAGAATGACATTTCCACTTTAGAAACATCAATTCTTGCATGTTTTTGAAGGACAGCATGGTTTATTTTGAATTCGTGTTGAGTTAGTGTGAAAAGTGCAGTATATGTTCATTTTGTGCTTTTCTCGCTCAAATAGCGTTATTCCGACCTGAAAATGACAGAATATGAGTATTTTAGATTCATTTGTATTTATTTGTCAAACTGTCATAGAATGACATTTCCACTTTAGAAACATCAATTCTTGCATGTTTTTGAAGGACAGCATGGTTTATTTTGAATTCGTGTTGAGTTAGTGTGAAAAGTGCAGTACATGTTCATTTTGTACTTTTCTCGCTCAAATAGCGTTATTCCGACCTGAAAATGACAGAATATGAGTATTTTAGATTCATTTGTATTTATTTGTCAAACTGTCATAGAATGACATTTCCACTTTAGAAACATCAATTCTTGCATGTTTTTGAAGGACAGCATGGTTTATTTTGAATTCGTGTTGAGTTAGTGTGAAAAGTGCAGTACATGTTCATTTTGTACTTTTCTCGCTCAAATAGCGTTATTCCGACCTGAAAATGACAGAATATGAGTATTTTAGATTCATTTGTATTTATTTGTCAAACTGTCATAGAATGACATTTCCACTTTAGAAACATCAATTCTTGCATGTTTTTGAAGGACAGCATGGTTTATTTTGAATTCGTGTTGAGTTAGTGTGAAAAGTGCAGTATATGTTCATTTTGTGCTTTTCTCGCTCAAATAGCGTTATTCCGACCTGAAAATGACAGAATATGAGTATTTTAGATTCATTTGTATTTATTTGTCAAACTGTCATAGAATGACATTTCCACTTTAGAAACATCAATTCTTGCATGTTTTTGAAGGACAGCATGGTTTATTTTGAATTCGTGTTGAGTTAGTGTGAAAAGTGCAGTACATGTTCATTTTGTACTTTTCTCGCTCAAATAGCGTTATTCCGACCTGAAAATGACAGAATATGAGTATTTTAGATTCATTTGTATTTATTTGTCAAACTGTCATAGAATGACATTTCCACTTTAGAAACATCAATTCTTGCATGTTTTTGAAGGACAGCATGGTTTATTTTGAATTCGTGTTGAGTTAGTGTGAAAAGTGCAGTACATGTTCATTTTGTACTTTTCTCGCTCAAATAGCGTTATTCCGACCTGAAAATGACAGAATATGAGTATTTTAGATTCATTTGTATTTATTTGTCAAACTGTCATAGAATGACATTTCCACTTTAGAAACATCAATTCTTGCATGTTTTTGAAGGACAGCATGGTTTATTTTGAATTCGTGTTGAGTTAGTGTGAAAAGTGCAGTATATGTTCATTTTGTGCTTTTCTCGCTCAAATAGCGTTATTCCGACCTGAAAATGACAGAATATGAGTATTTTAGATTCATTTGTATTTATTTGTCAAACTGTCATAGAATGACATTTCCACTTTAGAAACATCAATTCTTGCATGTTTTTGAAGGACAGCATGGTTTATTTTGAATTCGTGTTGAGTTAGTGTGAAAAGTGCAGTATATGTTCATTTTGTGCTTTTCTCGCTCAAATAGCGTTATTCCGACCTGAAAATGACAGAATATGAGTATTTTAGATTCATTTGTATTTATTTGTCAAACTGTCATAGAATGACATTTCCACTTTAGAAACATCAATTCTTGCATGTTTTTGAAGGACAGCATGGTTTATTTTGAATTCGTGTTGAGTTAGTGTGAAAAGTGCAGTATATGTTCATTTTGTGCTTTTCTCGCTCAAATAGCGTTATTCCGACCTGAAAATGACAGAATATGAGTATTTTAGATTCATTTGTATTTATTTGTCAAACTGTCATAGAATGACATTTCCACTTTAGAAACATCAATTCTTGCATGTTTTTGAAGGACAGCATGGTTTATTTTGAATTCGTGTTGAGTTAGTGTGAAAAGTGCAGTATATGTTCATTTTGTGCTTTTCTCGCTCAAATAGCGTTATTCCGACCTGAAAATGACAGAATATGAGTATTTTAGATTCATTTGTATTTATTTGTCAAACTGTCATAGAATGACATTTCCACTTTAGAAACATCAATTCTTGCATGTTTTTGAAGGACAGCATGGTTTATTTTGAATTCGTGTTGAGTTAGTGTGAAAAGTGCAGTACATGTTCATTTTGTACTTTTCTCGCTCAAATAGCGTTATTCCGACCTGAAAATGACAGAATATGAGTATTTTAGATTCATTTGTATTTATTTGTCAAACTGTCATAGAATGACATTTCCACTTTAGAAACATCAATTCTTGCATGTTTTTGAAGGACAGCATGGTTTATTTTGAATTCGTGTTGAGTTAGTGTGAAAAGTGCAGTATATGTTCATTTTGTGCTTTTCTCGCTCAAATAGCGTTATTCCGACCTGAAAATGACAGAATATGAGTATTTTAGATTCATTTGTATTTATTTGTCAAACTGTCATAGAATGACATTTCCACTTTAGAAACATCAATTCTTGCATGTTTTTGAAGGACAGCATGGTTTATTTTGAATTCGTGTTGAGTTAGTGTGAAAAGTGCAGTACATGTTCATTTTGTGCTTTTCTCGCTCAAATAGCGTTATTCCGACCTGAAAATGACAGAATATGAGTATTTTAGATTCATTTGTATTTATTTGTCAAACTGTCATAGAATGACATTTCCACTTTAGAAACATCAATTCTTGCATGTTTTTGAAGGACAGCATGGTTTATTTTGAATTCGTGTTGAGTTAGTGTGAAAAGTGCAGTACATGTTCATTTTGTACTTTTCTCGCTCAAATAGCGTTATTCCGACCTGAAAATGACAGAATATGAGTATTTTAGATTCATTTGTATTTATTTGTCAAACTGTCATAGAATGACATTTCCACTTTAGAAACATCAATTCTTGCATGTTTTTGAAGGACAGCATGGTTTATTTTGAATTCGTGTTGAGTTAGTGTGAAAAGTGCAGTACATGTTCATTTTGTACTTTTCTCGCTCAAATAGCGTTATTCCGACCTGAAAATGACAGAATATGAGTATTTTAGATTCATTTGTATTTATTTGTCAAACTGTCATAGAATGACATTTCCACTTTAGAAACATCAATTCTTGCATGTTTTTGAAGGACAGCATGGTTTATTTTGAATTCGTGTTGAGTTAGTGTGAAAAGTGCAGTATATGTTCATTTTGTGCTTTTCTCGCTCAAATAGCGTTATTCCGACCTGAAAATGACAGAATATGAGTATTTTAGATTCATTTGTATTTATTTGTCAAACTGTCATAGAATGACATTTCCACTTTAGAAACATCAATTCTTGCATGTTTTTGAAGGACAGCATGGTTTATTTTGAATTCGTGTTGAGTTAGTGTGAAAAGTGCAGTACATGTTCATTTTGTACTTTTCTCGCTCAAATAGCGTTATTCCGACCTGAAAATGACAGAATATGAGTATTTTAGATTCATTTGTATTTATTTGTCAAACTGTCATAGAATGACATTTCCACTTTAGAAACATCAATTCTTGCATGTTTTTGAAGGACAGCATGGTTTATTTTGAATTCGTGTTGAGTTAGTGTGAAAAGTGCAGTATATGTTCATTTTGTGCTTTTCTCGCTCAAATAGCGTTATTCCGACCTGAAAATGACAGAATATGAGTATTTTAGATTCATTTGTATTTATTTGTCAAACTGTCATAGAATGACATTTCCACTTTAGAAACATCAATTCTTGCATGTTTTTGAAGGACAGCATGGTTTATTTTGAATTCGTGTTGAGTTAGTGTGAAAAGTGCAGTACATGTTCATTTTGTGCTTTTCTCGCTCAAATAGCGTTATTCCGACCTGAAAATGACAGAATATGAGTATTTTAGATTCATTTGTATTTATTTGTCAAACTGTCATAGAATGACATTTCCACTTTAGAAACATCAATTCTTGCATGTTTTTGAAGGACAGCATGGTTTATTTTGAATTCGTGTTGAGTTAGTGTGAAAAGTGCAGTATATGTTCATTTTGTGCTTTTCTCGCTCAAATAGCGTTATTCCGACCTGAAAATGACAGAATATGAGTATTTTAGATTCATTTGTATTTATTTGTCAAACTGTCATAGAATGACATTTCCACTTTAGAAACATCAATTCTTGCATGTTTTTGAAGGACAGCATGGTTTATTTTGAATTCGTGTTGAGTTAGTGTGAAAAGTGCAGTACATGTTCATTTTGTGCTTTTCTCGCTCAAATAGCGTTATTCCGACCTGAAAATGACAGAATATGAGTATTTTAGATTCATTTGTATGTATTTGTCAAACTGTCATAGAATGACATTTCCACTTTAGAAACATCAATTCTTGCATGTTTTTGAAGGACAGCATGGTTTATTTTGAATTCGTGTTGAGTTAGTGTGAAAAGTGCAGTATATGTTCATTTTGTGCTTTTCTCGCTCAAACAGCGTTATTCCGACCTGAAAATGACAGAATATGAGTATTTTAGATTCATTTGTATTTATTTGTCAAACTGTCATAGAATGACATTTCCACTTTAGAAACATCAATTCTTGCATGTTTTTGAAGGACAGCATGGTTTATTTTGAATTCGTGTTGAGTTAGTGTGAAAAGTGCAGTATATGTTCATTTTGTGCTTTTCTCGCTCAAATAGCGTTATTCCGACCTGAAAATGACAGAATATGAGTATTTTAGATTCATTTGTATTTATTTGTCAAACTGTCATAGAATGACATTTCCACTTTAGAAACATCAATTCTTGCATGTTTTTGAAGGACAGCATGGTTTATTTTGAATTCGTGTTGAGTTAGTGTGAAAAGTGCAGTACATGTTCATTTTGTGCTTTTCTCGCTCAAATAGCGTTATTCCGACCTGAAAATGACAGAATATGAGTATTTTAGATTCATTTGTATTTATTTGTCAAACTGTCATAGACTGACATTTCCACTTTAGAAACATCAATTCTTGCATGTTTTTGAAGGACAGCATGGTTTATTTTGAATTCGTGTTGAGTTAGTGTGAAAAGTGGAGTATATGTTCATTTTGTGCTTTTCTCGCTCAAATAGCGTTATTCCGACCTGAAAATGACAGAATATGAGTATTTTAGATTCATTTGTATTTATTTGTCAAACTGTCATAGAATGACATTTCCACTTTAGAAACATCAATTCTTGCATGTTTTTGAAGGACAGCATGGTTTATTTTGAATTCGTGTTGAGTTAGTGTGAAAAGTGCAGTATATGTTCATTTTGTGCTTTTCTCGCTCAAACAGCGTTATTCCGACCTGAAAATGACAGAATATGAGTATTTTAGATTCATTTGTATTTATTTGTCAAACTGTCATAGAATGACATTTCCACTTTAGAAACATCAATTCTTGCATGTTTTTGAAGGACAGCATGGTTTATTTTGAATTCGTGTTGAGTTAGTGTGAAAAGTGCAGTATATGTTCATTTTGTGCTTTTCTCGCTCAAATAGCGTTATTCCGACCTGAAAATGACAGAATATGAGTATTTTAGATTCATTTGTATTTATTTGTCAAACTGTCATAGAATGACATTTCCACTTTAGAAACATCAATTCTTGCATGTTTTTGAAGGACAGCATGGTTTATTTTGAATTCGTGTTGAGTTAGTGTGAAAAGTGCAGTACATGTTCATTTTGTGCTTTTCTCGCTCAAATAGCGTTATTCCGACCTGAAAATGACAGAATATGAGTATTTTAGATTCATTTGTATTTATTTGTCAAACTGTCATAGAATGACATTTCCACTTTAGAAACATCAATTCTTGCATGTTTTTGAAGGACAGCATGGTTTATTTTGAATTCGTGTTGAGTTAGTGTGAAAAGTGCAGTATATGTTCATTTTGTGCTTTTCTCGCTCAAATAGCGTTATTCCGACCTGAAAATGACAGAATATGAGTATTTTAGATTCATTTGTATTTATTTGTCAAACTGTCATAGAATGACATTTCCACTTTAGAAACATCAATTCTTGCATGTTTTTGAAGGACAGCATGGTTTATTTTGAATTCGTGTTGAGTTAGTGTGAAAAGTGCAGTATATGTTCATTTTGTGCTTTTCTCGCTCAAATAGCGTTATTCCGACCTGAAAATGACAGAATATGAGTATTTTAGATTCATTTGTATTTATTTGTCAAACTGTCATAGAATGACATTTCCACTTTAGAAACATCAATTCTTGCATGTTTTTGAAGGACAGCATGGTTTATTTTGAATTCGTGTTGAGTTAGTGTGAAAAGTGCAGTATATGTTCATTTTGTGCTTTTCTCGCTCAAATAGCGTTATTCCGACCTGAAAATGACAGAATATGAGTATTTTAGATTCATTTGTATTTATTTGTCAAACTGTCATAGAATGACATTTCCACTTTAGAAACATCAATTCTTGCATGTTTTTGAAGGACAGCATGGTTTATTTTGAATTCGTGTTGAGTTAGTGTGAAAAGTGCAGTACATGTTCATTTTGTGCTTTTCTCGCTCAAATAGCGTTATTCCGACCTGAAAATGACAGAATATGAGTATTTTAGATTCATTTGTATTTATTTGTCAAACTGTCATAGAATGACATTTCCACTTTAGAAACATCAATTCTTGCATGTTTTTGAAGGACAGCATGGTTTCTTTTGAATTCGTGTTGAGTTAGTGTGAAAAGTGCAGTATATGTTCATTTTGTGCTTTTCTCGCTCAAATAGCGTTATTCCGACCTGAAAATGACAGAATATGAGTATTTTAGATTCATTTGTATTTATTTGTCAAACTGTCATAGAATGACATTTCCACTTTAGAAACATCAATTCTTGCATGTTTTTGAAGGACAGCATGGTTTATTTTGAATTCGTGTTGAGTTAGTGTGAAAAGTGCAGTACATGTTCATTTTGTACTTTTCTCGCTCAAATAGCGTTATTCCGACCTGAAAATGACAGAATATGAGTATTTTAGATTCATTTGTATTTATTTGTCAAACTGTCATAGAATGACATTTCCACTTTAGAAACATCAATTCTTGCATGTTTTTGAAGGACAGCATGGTTTATTTTGAATTCGTGTTGAGTTAGTGTGAAAAGTGCAGTACATGTTCATTTTGTACTTTTCTCGCTCAAATAGCGTTATTCCGACCTGAAAATGACAGAATATGAGTATTTTAGATTCATTTGTATTTATTTGTCAAACTGTCATAGAATGACATTTCCACTTTAGAAACATCAATTCTTGCATGTTTTTGAAGGACAGCATGGTTTATTTTGAATTCGTGTTGAGTTAGTGTGAAAAGTGCAGTATATGTTCATTTTGTGCTTTTCTCGCTCAAATAGCGTTATTCCGACCTGAAAATGACAGAATATGAGTATTTTAGATTCATTTGTATTTATTTGTCAAACTGTCATAGACTGACATTTCCACTTTAGAAACATCAATTCTTGCATGTTTTTGAAGGACAGCATGGTTTATTTTGAATTCGTGTTGAGTTAGTGTGAAAAGTGGAGTATATGTTCATTTTGTGCTTTTCTCGCTCAAATAGCGTTATTCCGACCTGAAAATGACAGAATATGAGTATTTTAGATTCATTTGTATTTATTTGTCAAACTGTCATAGAATGACATTTCCACTTTAGAAACATCAATTCTTGCATGTTTTTGAAGGACAGCATGGTTTATTTTGAATTCGTGTTGAGTTAGTGTGAAAAGTGCAGTATATGTTCATTTTGTGCTTTTCTCGCTCAAACAGCGTTATTCCGACCTGAAAATGACAGAATATGAGTATTTTAGATTCATTTGTATTTATTTGTCAAACTGTCATAGAATGACATTTCCACTTTAGAAACATCAATTCTTGCATGTTTTTGAAGGACAGCATGGTTTATTTTGAATTCGTGTTGAGTTAGTGTGAAAAGTGCAGTATATGTTCATTTTGTGCTTTTCTCGCTCAAATAGCGTTATTCCGACCTGAAAATGACAGAATATGAGTATTTTAGATTCATTTGTATTTATTTGTCAAACTGTCATAGAATGACATTTCCACTTTAGAAACATCAATTCTTGCATGTTTTTGAAGGACAGCATGGTTTATTTTGAATTCGTGTTGAGTTAGTGTGAAAAGTGCAGTATATGTTCATTTTGTGCTTTTCTCGCTCAAATAGCGTTATTCCGACCTGAAAATGACAGAATATGAGTATTTTAGATTCATTTGTATTTATTTGTCAAACTGTCATAGAATGACATTTCCACTTTAGAAACATCAATTCTTGCATGTTTTTGAAGGACAGCATGGTTTATTTTGAATTCGTGTTGAGTTAGTGTGAAAAGTGCAGTACATGTTCATTTTGTGCTTTTCTCGCTCAAATAGCGTTATTCCGACCTGAAAATGACAGAATATGAGTATTTTAGATTCATTTGTATTTATTTGTCAAACTGTCATAGAATGACATTTCCACTTTAGAAACATCAATTCTTGCATGTTTTTGAAGGACAGCATGGTTTATTTTGAATTCGTGTTGAGTTAGTGTGAAAAGTGCAGTACATGTTCATTTTGTGCTTTTCTCGCTCAAATAGCGTTATTCCGACCTGAAAATGACAGAATATGAGTATTTTAGATTCATTTGTATTTATTTGTCAAACTGTCATAGAATGACATTTCCACTTTAGAAACATCAATTCTTGCATGTTTTTGAAGGACAGCATGGTTTATTTTGAATTCGTGTTGAGTTAGTGTGAAAAGTGCAGTATATGTTCATTTTGTGCTTTTCTCGCTCAAATAGCGTTATTCCGACCTGAAAATGACAGAATATGAGTATTTTAGATTCATTTGTATTTATTTGTCAAACTGTCATAGAATGACATTTCCACTTTAGAAACATCAATTCTTGCATGTTTTTGAAGGACAGCATGGTTTATTTTGAATTCGTGTTGAGTTAGTGTGAAAAGTGCAGTACATGTTCATTTTGTGCTTTTCTCGCTCAAATAGCGTTATTCCGACCTGAAAATGACAGAATATGAGTATTTTAGATTCATTTGTATGTATTTGTCAAACTGTCATAGAATGACATTTCCACTTTAGAAACATCAATTCTTGCATGTTTTTGAAGGACAGCATGGTTTCTTTTGAATTCGTGTTGAGTTAGTGTGAAAAGTGCAGTATATGTTCATTTTGTGCTTTTCTCGCTCAAATAGCGTTATTCCGACCTGAAAATGACAGAATATGAGTATTTTAGATTCATTTGTATTTATTTGTCAAACTGTCATAGAATGACATTTCCACTTTAGAAACATCAATTCTTGCATGTTTTTGAAGGACAGCATGGTTTATTTTGAATTCGTGTTGAGTTAGTGTGAAAAGTGCAGTACATGTTCATTTTGTACTTTTCTCGCTCAAATAGCGTTATTCCGACCTGAAAATGACAGAATATGAGTATTTTAGATTCATTTGTATTTATTTGTCAAACTGTCATAGAATGACATTTCCACTTTAGAAACATCAATTCTTGCATGTTTTTGAAGGACAGCATGGTTTATTTTGAATTCGTGTTGAGTTAGTGTGAAAAGTGCAGTACATGTTCATTTTGTACTTTTCTCGCTCAAATAGCGTTATTCCGACCTGAAAATGACAGAATATGAGTATTTTAGATTCATTTGTATTTATTTGTCAAACTGTCATAGAATGACATTTCCACTTTAGAAACATCAATTCTTGCATGTTTTTGAAGGACAGCATGGTTTATTTTGAATTCGTGTTGAGTTAGTGTGAAAAGTGCAGTATATGTTCATTTTGTGCTTTTCTCGCTCAAATAGCGTTATTCCGACCTGAAAATGACAGAATATGAGTATTTTAGATTCATTTGTATTTATTTGTCAAACTGTCATAGAATGACATTTCCACTTTAGAAACATCAATTCTTGCATGTTTTTGAAGGACAGCATGGTTTATTTTGAATTCGTGTTGAGTTAGTGTGAAAAGTGCAGTACATGTTCATTTTGTGCTTTTCTCGCTCAAATAGCGTTATTCCGACCTGAAAATGACAGAATATGAGTATTTTAGATTCATTTGTATTTATTTGTCAAACTGTCATAGAATGACATTTCCACTTTAGAAACATCAATTCTTGCATGTTTTTGAAGGACAGCATGGTTTATTTTGAATTCGTGTTGAGTTAGTGTGAAAAGTGCAGTACATGTTCATTTTGTGCTTTTCTCGCTCAAATAGCGTTATTCCGACCTGAAAATGACAGAATATGAGTATTTTAGATTCATTTGTATTTATTTGTCAAACTGTCATAGAATGACATTTCCACTTTAGAAACATCAATTCTTGCATGTTTTTGAAGGACAGCATGGTTTATTTTGAATTCGTGTTGAGTTAGTGTGAAAAGTGCAGTATATGTTCATTTTGTGCTTTTCTCGCTCAAATAGCGTTATTCCGACCTGAAAATGACAGAATATGAGTATTTTAGATTCATTTGTATTTATTTGTCAAACTGTCATAGAATGACATTTCCACTTTAGAAACATCAATTCTTGCATGTTTTTGAAGGACAGCATGGTTTATTTTGAATTCGTGTTGAGTTAGTGTGAAAAGTGCAGTACATGTTCATTTTGTGCTTTTCTCGCTCAAATAGCGTTATTCCGACCTGAAAATGACAGAATATGAGTATTTTAGATTCATTTGTATGTATTTGTCAAACTGTCATAGAATGACATTTCCACTTTAGAAACATCAATTCTTGCATGTTTTTGAAGGACAGCATGGTTTCTTTTGAATTCGTGTTGAGTTAGTGTGAAAAGTGCAGTACATGTTCATTTTGTGCTTTTCTCGCTCAAATAGCGTTATTCCGACCTGAAAATGACAGAATATGAGTATTTTAGATTCATTTGTATTTATTTGTCAAACTGTCATAGAATGACATTTCCACTTTAGAAACATCAATTCTTGCATGTTTTTGAAGGACAGCATGGTTTATTTTGAATTCGTGTTGAGTTAGTGTGAAAAGTGCAGTACATGTTCATTTTGTGCTTTTCTCGCTCAAATAGCGTTATTCCGACCTGAAAATGACAGAATATGAGTATTTTAGATTCATTTGTATTTATTTGTCAAACTGTCATAGAATGACATTTCCACTTTAGAAACATCAATTCTTGCATGTTTTTGAAGGACAGCATGGTTTATTTTGAATTCGTGTTGAGTTAGTGTGAAAAGTGCAGTACATGTTCATTTTGTGCTTTTCTCGCTCAAATAGCGTTATTCCGACCTGAAAATGACAGAATATGAGTATTTTAGATTCATTTGTATTTATTTGTCAAACTGTCATAGAATGACATTTCCACTTTAGAAACATCAATTCTTGCATGTTTTTGAAGGACAGCATGGTTTATTTTGAATTCGTGTTGAGTTAGTGTGAAAAGTGCAGTACATGTTCATTTTGTGCTTTTCTCGCTCAAATAGCGTTATTCCGACCTGAAAATGACAGAATATGAGTATTTTAGATTCATTTGTATTTATTTGTCAAACTGTCATAGAATGACATTTCCACTTTAGAAACATCAATTCTTGCATGTTTTTGAAGGACAGCATGGTTTATTTTGAATTCGTGTTGAGTTAGTGTGAAAAGTGCAGTATATGTTCATTTTGTGCTTTTCTCGCTCAAATAGCGTTATTCCGACCTGAAAATGACAGAATATGAGTATTTTAGATTCATTTGTATTTATTTGTCAAACTGTCATAGAATGACATTTCCACTTTAGAAACATCAATTCTTGCATGTTTTTGAAGGACAGCATGGTTTATTTTGAATTCGTGTTGAGTTAGTGTGAAAAGTGCAGTACATGTTCATTTTGTGCTTTTCTCGCTCAAATAGCGTTATTCCGACCTGAAAATGACAGAATATGAGTATTTTAGATTCATTTGTATTTATTTGTCAAACTGTCATAGAATGACATTTCCACTTTAGAAACATCAATTCTTGCATGTTTTTGAAGGACAGCATGGTTTATTTTGAATTCGTGTTGAGTTAGTGTGAAAAGTGCAGTACATGTTCATTTTGTGCTTTTCTCGCTCAAATAGCGTTATTCCGACCTGAAAATGACAGAATATGAGTATTTTAGATTCATTTGTATTTATTTGTCAAACTGTCATAGAATGACATTTCCACTTTAGAAACATCAATTCTTGCATGTTTTTGAAGGACAGCATGGTTTATTTTGAATTCGTGTTGAGTTAGTGTGAAAAGTGCAGTATATGTTCATTTTGTGCTTTTCTCGCTCAAATAGCGTTATTCCGACCTGAAAATGACAGAATATGAGTATTTTAGATTCATTTGTATTTATTTGTCAAACTGTCATAGAATGACATTTCCACTTTAGAAACATCAATTCTTGCATGTTTTTGAAGGACAGCATGGTTTATTTTGAATTCGTGTTGAGTTAGTGTGAAAAGTGCAGTATATGTTCATTTTGTGCTTTTCTCGCTCAAATAGCGTTATTCCGACCTGAAAATGACAGAATATGAGTATTTTAGATTCATTTGTATTTATTTGTCAAACTGTCATAGAATGACATTTCCACTTTAGAAACATCAATTCTTGCATGTTTTTGAAGGACAGCATGGTTTATTTTGAATTCGTGTTGAGTTAGTGTGAAAAGTGCAGTACATGTTCATTTTGTGCTTTTCTCGCTCAAATAGCGTTATTCCGACCTGAAAATGACAGAATATGAGTATTTTAGATTCATTTGTATTTATTTGTCAAACTGTCATAGAATGACATTTCCACTTTAGAAACATCAATTCTTGCATGTTTTTGAAGGACAGCATGGTTTCTTTTGAATTCGTGTTGAGTTAGTGTGAAAAGTGCAGTATATGTTCATTTTGTGCTTTTCTCGCTCAAATAGCGTTATTCCGACCTGAAAATGACAGAATATGAGTATTTTAGATTCATTTGTATTTATTTGTCAAACTGTCATAGAATGACATTTCCACTTTAGAAACATCAATTCTTGCATGTTTTTGAAGGACAGCATGGTTTATTTTGAATTCGTGTTGAGTTAGTGTGAAAAGTGCAGTACATGTTCATTTTGTGCTTTTCTCGCTCAAATAGCGTTATTCCGACCTGAAAATGACAGAATATGAGTATTTTAGATTCATTTGTATTTATTTGTCAAACTGTCATAGAATGACATTTCCACTTTAGAAACATCAATTCTTGCATGTTTTTGAAGGACAGCATGGTTTATTTTGAATTCGTGTTGAGTTAGTGTGAAAAGTGCAGTATATGTTCATTTTGTGCTTTTCTCGCTCAAATAGCGTTATTCCGACCTGAAAATGACAGAATATGAGTATTTTAGATTCATTTGTATTTATTTGTCAAACTGTCATAGAATGACATTTCCACTTTAGAAACATCAATTCTTGCATGTTTTTGAAGGACAGCATGGTTTATTTTGAATTCGTGTTGAGTTAGTGTGAAAAGTGCAGTATATGTTCATTTTGTGCTTTTCTCGCTCAAATAGCGTTATTCCGACCTGAAAATGACAGAATATGAGTATTTTAGATTCATTTGTATTTATTTGTCAAACTGTCATAGAATGACATTTCCACTTTAGAAACATCAATTCTTGCATGTTTTTGAAGGACAGCATGGTTTATTTTGAATTCGTGTTGAGTTAGTGTGAAAAGTGCAGTACATGTTCATTTTGTGCTTTTCTCGCTCAAATAGCGTTATTCCGACCTGAAAATGACAGAATATGAGTATTTTAGATTCATTTGTATTTATTTGTCAAACTGTCATAGAATGACATTTCCACTTTAGAAACATCAATTCTTGCATGTTTTTGAAGGACAGCATGGTTTCTTTTGAATTCGTGTTGAGTTAGTGTGAAAAGTGCAGTATATGTTCATTTTGTGCTTTTCTCGCTCAAATAGCGTTATTCCGACCTGAAAATGACAGAATATGAGTATTTTAGATTCATTTGTATTTATTTGTCAAACTGTCATAGAATGACATTTCCACTTTAGAAACATCAATTCTTGCATGTTTTTGAAGGACAGCATGGTTTATTTTGAATTCGTGTTGAGTTAGTGTGAAAAGTGCAGTACATGTTCATTTTGTACTTTTCTCGCTCAAATAGCGTTATTCCGACCTGAAAATGACAGAATATGAGTATTTTAGATTCATTTGTATTTATTTGTCAAACTGTCATAGAATGACATTTCCACTTTAGAAACATCAATTCTTGCATGTTTTTGAAGGACAGCATGGTTTATTTTGAATTCGTGTTGAGTTAGTGTGAAAAGTGCAGTACATGTTCATTTTGTACTTTTCTCGCTCAAATAGCGTTATTCCGACCTGAAAATGACAGAATATGAGTATTTTAGATTCATTTGTATTTATTTGTCAAACTGTCATAGAATGACATTTCCACTTTAGAAACATCAATTCTTGCATGTTTTTGAAGGACAGCATGGTTTATTTTGAATTCGTGTTGAGTTAGTGTGAAAAGTGCAGTATATGTTCATTTTGTGCTTTTCTCGCTCAAATAGCGTTATTCCGACCTGAAAATGACAGAATATGAGTATTTTAGATTCATTTGTATTTATTTGTCAAACTGTCATAGAATGACATTTCCACTTTAGAAACATCAATTCTTGCATGTTTTTGAAGGACAGCATGGTTTATTTTGAATTCGTGTTGAGTTAGTGTGAAAAGTGCAGTATATGTTCATTTTGTGCTTTTCTCGCTCAAATAGCGTTATTCCGACCTGAAAATGACAGAATATGAGTATTTTAGATTCATTTGTATTTATTTGTCAAACTGTCATAGAATGACATTTCCACTTTAGAAACATCAATTCTTGCATGTTTTTGAAGGACAGCATGGTTTATTTTGAATTCGTGTTGAGTTAGTGTGAAAAGTGCAGTATATGTTCATTTTGTGCTTTTCTCGCTCAAATAGCGTTATTCCGACCTGAAAATGACAGAATATGAGTATTTTAGATTCATTTGTATTTATTTGTCAAACTGTCATAGAATGACATTTCCACTTTAGAAACATCAATTCTTGCATGTTTTTGAAGGACAGCATGGTTTATTTTGAATTCGTGTTGAGTTAGTGTGAAAAGTGCAGTACATGTTCATTTTGTGCTTTTCTCGCTCAAATAGCGTTATTCCGACCTGAAAATGACAGAATATGAGTATTTTAGATTCATTTGTATTTATTTGTCAAACTGTCATAGAATGACATTTCCACTTTAGAAACATCAATTCTTGCATGTTTTTGAAGGACAGCATGGTTTATTTTGAATTCGTGTTGAGTTAGTGTGAAAAGTGCAGTACATGTTCATTTTGTGCTTTTCTCGCTCAAATAGCGTTATTCCGACCTGAAAATGACAGAATATGAGTATTTTAGATTCATTTGTATTTATTTGTCAAACTGTCATAGAATGACATTTCCACTTTAGAAACATCAATTCTTGCATGTTTTTGAAGGACAGCATGGTTTATTTTGAATTCGTGTTGAGTTAGTGTGAAAAGTGCAGTACATGTTCATTTTGTACTTTTCTCGCTCAAATAGCGTTATTCCGACCTGAAAATGACAGAATATGAGTATTTTAGATTCATTTGTATTTATTTGTCAAACTGTCATAGAATGACATTTCCACTTTAGAAACATCAATTCTTGCATGTTTTTGAAGGACAGCATGGTTTATTTTGAATTCGTGTTGAGTTAGTGTGAAAAGTGCAGTACATGTTCATTTTGTACTTTTCTCGCTCAAATAGCGTTATTCCGACCTGAAAATGACAGAATATGAGTATTTTAGATTCATTTGTATTTATTTGTCAAACTGTCATAGAATGACATTTCCACTTTAGAAACATCAATTCTTGCATGTTTTTGAAGGACAGCATGGTTTATTTTGAATTCGTGTTGAGTTAGTGTGAAAAGTGCAGTATATGTTCATTTTGTGCTTTTCTCGCTCAAATAGCGTTATTCCGACCTGAAAATGACAGAATATGAGTATTTTAGATTCATTTGTATTTATTTGTCAAACTGTCATAGAATGACATTTCCACTTTAGAAACATCAATTCTTGCATGTTTTTGAAGGACAGCATGGTTTATTTTGAATTCGTGTTGAGTTAGTGTGAAAAGTGCAGTATATGTTCATTTTGTGCTTTTCTCGCTCAAATAGCGTTATTCCGACCTGAAAATGACAGAATATGAGTATTTTAGATTCATTTGTATTTATTTGTCAAACTGTCATAGAATGACATTTCCACTTTAGAAACATCAATTCTTGCATGTTTTTGAAGGACAGCATGGTTTCTTTTGAATTCGTGTTGAGTTAGTGTGAAAAGTGCAGTACATGTTCATTTTGTGCTTTTCTCGCTCAAATAGCGTTATTCCGACCTGAAAATGACAGAATATGAGTATTTTAGATTCATTTGTATTTATTTGTCAAACTGTCATAGAATGACATTTCCACTTTAGAAACATCAATTCTTGCATGTTTTTGAAGGACAGCATGGTTTATTTTGAATTCGTGTTGAGTTAGTGTGAAAAGTGCAGTACATGTTCATTTTGTGCTTTTCTCGCTCAAATAGCGTTATTCCGACCTGAAAATGACAGAATATGAGTATTTTAGATTCATTTGTATTTATTTGTCAAACTGTCATAGAATGACATTTCCACTTTAGAAACATCAATTCTTGCATGTTTTTGAAGGACAGCATGGTTTCTTTTGAATTCGTGTTGAGTTAGTGTGAAAAGTGCAGTATATGTTCATTTTGTGCTTTTCTCGCTCAAATAGCGTTATTCCGACCTGAAAATGACAGAATATGAGTATTTTAGATTCATTTGTATTTATTTGTCAAACTGTCATAGAATGACATTTCCACTTTAGAAACATCAATTCTTGCATGTTTTTGAAGGACAGCATGGTTTATTTTGAATTCGTGTTGAGTTAGTGTGAAAAGTGCAGTATATGTTCATTTTGTGCTTTTCTCGCTCAAATAGCGTTATTCCGACCTGAAAATGACAGAATATGAGTATTTTAGATTCATTTGTATTTATTTGTCAAACTGTCATAGAATGACATTTCCACTTTAGAAACATCAATTCTTGCATGTTTTTGAAGGACAGCATGGTTTATTTTGAATTCGTGTTGAGTTAGTGTGAAAAGTGCAGTATATGTTCATTTTGTGCTTTTCTCGCTCAAATAGCGTTATTCCGACCTGAAAATGACAGAATATGAGTATTTTAGATTCATTTGTATTTATTTGTCAAACTGTCATAGAATGACATTTCCACTTTAGAAACATCAATTCTTGCATGTTTTTGAAGGACAGCATGGTTTATTTTGAATTCGTGTTGAGTTAGTGTGAAAAGTGCAGTACATGTTCATTTTGTGCTTTTCTCGCTCAAATAGCGTTATTCCGACCTGAAAATGACAGAATATGAGTATTTTAGATTCATTTGTATTTATTTGTCAAACTGTCATAGAATGACATTTCCACTTTAGAAACATCAATTCTTGCATGTTTTTGAAGGACAGCATGGTTTATTTTGAATTCGTGTTGAGTTAGTGTGAAAAGTGCAGTACATGTTCATTTTGTGCTTTTCTCGCTCAAATAGCGTTATTCCGACCTGAAAATGACAGAATATGAGTATTTTAGATTCATTTGTATTTATTTGTCAAACTGTCATAGAATGACATTTCCACTTTAGAAACATCAATTCTTGCATGTTTTTGAAGGACAGCATGGTTTATTTTGAATTCGTGTTGAGTTAGTGTGAAAAGTGCAGTACATGTTCATTTTGTACTTTTCTCGCTCAAATAGCGTTATTCCGACCTGAAAATGACAGAATATGAGTATTTTAGATTCATTTGTATTTATTTGTCAAACTGTCATAGAATGACATTTCCACTTTAGAAACATCAATTCTTGCATGTTTTTGAAGGACAGCATGGTTTATTTTGAATTCGTGTTGAGTTAGTGTGAAAAGTGCAGTACATGTTCATTTTGTACTTTTCTCGCTCAAATAGCGTTATTCCGACCTGAAAATGACAGAATATGAGTATTTTAGATTCATTTGTATTTATTTGTCAAACTGTCATAGAATGACATTTCCACTTTAGAAACATCAATTCTTGCATGTTTTTGAAGGACAGCATGGTTTATTTTGAATTCGTGTTGAGTTAGTGTGAAAAGTGCAGTATATGTTCATTTTGTGCTTTTCTCGCTCAAATAGCGTTATTCCGACCTGAAAATGACAGAATATGAGTATTTTAGATTCATTTGTATTTATTTGTCAAACTGTCATAGAATGACATTTCCACTTTAGAAACATCAATTCTTGCATGTTTTTGAAGGACAGCATGGTTTATTTTGAATTCGTGTTGAGTTAGTGTGAAAAGTGCAGTATATGTTCATTTTGTGCTTTTCTCGCTCAAATAGCGTTATTCCGACCTGAAAATGACAGAATATGAGTATTTTAGATTCATTTGTATTTATTTGTCAAACTGTCATAGAATGACATTTCCACTTTAGAAACATCAATTCTTGCATGTTTTTGAAGGACAGCATGGTTTATTTTGAATTCGTGTTGAGTTAGTGTGAAAAGTGCAGTATATGTTCATTTTGTGCTTTTCTCGCTCAAATAGCGTTATTCCGACCTGAAAATGACAGAATATGAGTATTTTAGATTCATTTGTATTTATTTGTCAAACTGTCATAGAATGACATTTCCACTTTAGAAACATCAATTCTTGCATGTTTTTGAAGGACAGCATGGTTTATTTTGAATTCGTGTTGAGTTAGTGTGAAAAGTGCAGTACATGTTCATTTTGTGCTTTTCTCGCTCAAATAGCGTTATTCCGACCTGAAAATGACAGAATATGAGTATTTTAGATTCATTTGTATTTATTTGTCAAACTGTCATAGAATGACATTTCCACTTTAGAAACATCAATTCTTGCATGTTTTTGAAGGACAGCATGGTTTATTTTGAATTCGTGTTGAGTTAGTGTGAAAAGTGCAGTACATGTTCATTTTGTGCTTTTCTCGCTCAAATAGCGTTATTCCGACCTGAAAATGACAGAATATGAGTATTTTAGATTCATTTGTATTTATTTGTCAAACTGTCATAGAATGACATTTCCACTTTAGAAACATCAATTCTTGCATGTTTTTGAAGGACAGCATGGTTTATTTTGAATTCGTGTTGAGTTAGTGTGAAAAGTGCAGTACATGTTCATTTTGTGCTTTTCTCGCTCAAATAGCGTTATTCCGACCTGAAAATGACAGAATATGAGTATTTTAGATTCATTTGTATTTATTTGTCAAACTGTCATAGAATGACATTTCCACTTTAGAAACATCAATTCTTGCATGTTTTTGAAGGACAGCATGGTTTATTTTGAATTCGTGTTGAGTTAGTGTGAAAAGTGCAGTACATGTTCATTTTGTGCTTTTCTCGCTCAAATAGCGTTATTCCGACCTGAAAATGACAGAATATGAGTATTTTAGATTCATTTGTATTTATTTGTCAAACTGTCATAGAATGACATTTCCACTTTAGAAACATCAATTCTTGCATGTTTTTGAAGGACAGCATGGTTTATTTTGAATTCGTGTTGAGTTAGTGTGAAAAGTGCAGTATATGTTCATTTTGTGCTTTTCTCGCTCAAATAGCGTTATTCCGACCTGAAAATGACAGAATATGAGTATTTTAGATTCATTTGTATTTATTTGTCAAACTGTCATAGAATGACATTTCCACTTTAGAAACATCAATTCTTGCATGTTTTTGAAGGACAGCATGGTTTATTTTGAATTCGTGTTGAGTTAGTGTGAAAAGTGCAGTATATGTTCATTTTGTGCTTTTCTCGCTCAAATAGCGTTATTCCGACCTGAAAATGACAGAATATGAGTATTTTAGATTCATTTGTATTTATTTGTCAAACTGTCATAGAATGACATTTCCACTTTAGAAACATCAATTCTTGCATGTTTTTGAAGGACAGCATGGTTTATTTTGAATTCGTGTTGAGTTAGTGTGAAAAGTGCAGTACATGTTCATTTTGTGCTTTTCTCGCTCAAATAGCGTTATTCCGACCTGAAAATGACAGAATATGAGTATTTTAGATTCATTTGTATTTATTTGTCAAACTGTCATAGAATGACATTTCCACTTTAGAAACATCAATTCTTGCATGTTTTTGAAGGACAGCATGGTTTATTTTGAATTCGTGTTGAGTTAGTGTGAAAAGTGCAGTATATGTTCATTTTGTGCTTTTCTCGCTCAAATAGCGTTATTCCGACCTGAAAATGACAGAATATGAGTATTTTAGATTCATTTGTATTTATTTGTCAAACTGTCATAGAATGACATTTCCACTTTAGAAACATCAATTCTTGCATGTTTTTGAAGGACAGCATGGTTTATTTTGAATTCGTGTTGAGTTAGTGTGAAAAGTGCAGTATATGTTCATTTTGTGCTTTTCTCGCTCAAATAGCGTTATTCCGACCTGAAAATGACAGAATATGAGTATTTTAGATTCATTTGTATTTATTTGTCAAACTGTCATAGAATGACATTTCCACTTTAGAAACATCAATTCTTGCATGTTTTGAAGGACAGCATGGTTTATTTTGAATTCGTGTTGAGTTAGTGTGAAAAGTGCAGTATATGTTCATTTTGTGCTTTTCTCGCTCAAATAGCGTTATTCCGACCTGAAAATGACAGAATATGAGTATTTTAGATTCATTTGTATTTATTTGTCAAACTGTCATAGAATGACATTTCCACTTTAGAAACATCAATTCTTGCATGTTTTTGAAGGACAGCATGGTTTATTTTGAATTCGTGTTGAGTTAGTGTGAAAAGTGCAGTACATGTTCATTTTGTGCTTTTCTCGCTCAAATAGCGTTATTCCGACCTGAAAATGACAGAATATGAGTATTTTAGATTCATTTGTATTTATTTGTCAAACTGTCATAGAATGACATTTCCACTTTAGAAACATCAATTCTTGCATGTTTTTGAAGGACAGCATGGTTTATTTTGAATTCGTGTTGAGTTAGTGTGAAAAGTGCAGTATATGTTCATTTTGTGCTTTTCTCGCTCAAATAGCGTTATTCCGACCTGAAAATGACAGAATATGAGTATTTTAGATTCATTTGTATTTATTTGTCAAACTGTCATAGAATGACATTTCCACTTTAGAAACATCAATTCTTGCATGTTTTTGAAGGACAGCATGGTTTATTTTGAATTCGTGTTGAGTTAGTGTGAAAAGTGCAGTATATGTTCATTTTGTGCTTTTCTCGCTCAAATAGCGTTATTCCGACCTGAAAATGACAGAATATGAGTATTTTAGATTCATTTGTATTTATTTGTCAAACTGTCATAGAATGACATTTCCACTTTAGAAACATCAATTCTTGCATGTTTTTGAAGGACAGCATGGTTTATTTTGAATTCGTGTTGAGTTAGTGTGAAAAGTGCAGTATATGTTCATTTTGTGCTTTTCTCGCTCAAATAGCGTTATTCCGACCTGAAAATGACAGAATATGAGTATTTTAGATTCATTTGTATTTATTTGTCAAACTGTCATAGAATGACATTTCCACTTTAGAAACATCAATTCTTGCATGTTTTTGAAGGACAGCATGGTTTATTTTGAATTCGTGTTGAGTTAGTGTGAAAAGTGCAGTACATGTTCATTTTGTGCTTTTCTCGCTCAAATAGCGTTATTCCGACCTGAAAATGACAGAATATGAGTATTTTAGATTCATTTGTATTTATTTGTCAAACTGTCATAGAATGACATTTCCACTTTAGAAACATCAATTCTTGCATGTTTTTGAAGGACAGCATGGTTTATTTTGAATTCGTGTTGAGTTAGTGTGAAAAGTGCAGTACATGTTCATTTTGTGCTTTTCTCGCTCAAATAGCGTTATTCCGACCTGAAAATGACAGAATATGAGTATTTTAGATTCATTTGTATTTATTTGTCAAACTGTCATAGAATGACATTTCCACTTTAGAAACATCAATTCTTGCATGTTTTTGAAGGACAGCATGGTTTATTTTGAATTCGTGTTGAGTTAGTGTGAAAAGTGCAGTACATGTTCATTTTGTACTTTTCTCGCTCAAATAGCGTTATTCCGACCTGAAAATGACAGAATATGAGTATTTTAGATTCATTTGTATTTATTTGTCAAACTGTCATAGAATGACATTTCCACTTTAGAAACATCAATTCTTGCATGTTTTTGAAGGACAGCATGGTTTATTTTGAATTCGTGTTGAGTTAGTGTGAAAAGTGCAGTACATGTTCATTTTGTACTTTTCTCGCTCAAATAGCGTTATTCCGACCTGAAAATGACAGAATATGAGTATTTTAGATTCATTTGTATTTATTTGTCAAACTGTCATAGAATGACATTTCCACTTTAGAAACATCAATTCTTGCATGTTTTTGAAGGACAGCATGGTTTATTTTGAATTCGTGTTGAGTTAGTGTGAAAAGTGCAGTATATGTTCATTTTGTGCTTTTCTCGCTCAAATAGCGTTATTCCGACCTGAAAATGACAGAATATGAGTATTTTAGATTCATTTGTATTTATTTGTCAAACTGTCATAGAATGACATTTCCACTTTAGAAACATCAATTCTTGCATGTTTTTGAAGGACAGCATGGTTTATTTTGAATTCGTGTTGAGTTAGTGTGAAAAGTGCAGTATATGTTCATTTTGTGCTTTTCTCGCTCAAATAGCGTTATTCCGACCTGAAAATGACAGAATATGAGTATTTTAGATTCATTTGTATTTATTTGTCAAACTGTCATAGAATGACATTTCCACTTTAGAAACATCAATTCTTGCATGTTTTTGAAGGACAGCATGGTTTATTTTGAATTCGTGTTGAGTTAGTGTGAAAAGTGCAGTACATGTTCATTTTGTGCTTTTCTCGCTCAAATAGCGTTATTCCGACCTGAAAATGACAGAATATGAGTATTTTAGATTCATTTGTATTTATTTGTCAAACTGTCATAGAATGACATTTCCACTTTAGAAACATCAATTCTTGCATGTTTTTGAAGGACAGCATGGTTTATTTTGAATTCGTGTTGAGTTAGTGTGAAAAGTGCAGTACATGTTCATTTTGTGCTTTTCTCGCTCAAATAGCGTTATTCCGACCTGAAAATGACAGAATATGAGTATTTTAGATTCATTTGTATTTATTTGTCAAACTGTCATAGAATGACATTTCCACTTTAGAAACATCAATTCTTGCATGTTTTTGAAGGACAGCATGGTTTATTTTGAATTCGTGTTGAGTTAGTGTGAAAAGTGCAGTACATGTTCATTTTGTGCTTTTCTCGCTCAAATAGCGTTATTCCGACCTGAAAATGACAGAATATGAGTATTTTAGATTCATTTGTATTTATTTGTCAAACTGTCATAGAATGACATTTCCACTTTAGAAACATCAATTCTTGCATGTTTTTGAAGGACAGCATGGTTTATTTTGAATTCGTGTTGAGTTAGTGTGAAAAGTGCAGTATATGTTCATTTTGTGCTTTTCTCGCTCAAATAGCGTTATTCCGACCTGAAAATGACAGAATATGAGTATTTTAGATTCATTTGTATTTATTTGTCAAACTGTCATAGAATGACATTTCCACTTTAGAAACATCAATTCTTGCATGTTTTTGAAGGACAGCATGGTTTATTTTGAATTCGTGTTGAGTTAGTGTGAAAAGTGCAGTACATGTTCATTTTGTGCTTTTCTCGCTCAAATAGCGTTATTCCGACCTGAAAATGACAGAATATGAGTATTTTAGATTCATTTGTATTTATTTGTCAAACTGTCATAGAATGACATTTCCACTTTAGAAACATCAATTCTTGCATGTTTTTGAAGGACAGCATGGTTTCTTTTGAATTCGTGTTGAGTTAGTGTGAAAAGTGCAGTACATGTTCATTTTGTGCTTTTCTCGCTCAAATAGCGTTATTCCGACCTGAAAATGACAGAATATGAGTATTTTAGATTCATTTGTATTTATTTGTCAAACTGTCATAGAATGACATTTCCACTTTAGAAACATCAATTCTTGCATGTTTTTGAAGGACAGCATGGTTTATTTTGAATTCGTGTTGAGTTAGTGTGAAAAGTGCAGTACATGTTCATTTTGTGCTTTTCTCGCTCAAATAGCGTTATTCCGACCTGAAAATGACAGAATATGAGTATTTTAGATTCATTTGTATTTATTTGTCAAACTGTCATAGAATGACATTTCCACTTTAGAAACATCAATTCTTGCATGTTTTTGAAGGACAGCATGGTTTATTTTGAATTCGTGTTGAGTTAGTGTGAAAAGTGCAGTACATGTTCATTTTGTGCTTTTCTCGCTCAAATAGCGTTATTCCGACCTGAAAATGACAGAATATGAGTATTTTAGATTCATTTGTATTTATTTGTCAAACTGTCATAGAATGACATTTCCACTTTAGAAACATCAATTCTTGCATGTTTTTGAAGGACAGCATGGTTTATTTTGAATTCGTGTTGAGTTAGTGTGAAAAGTGCAGTACATGTTCATTTTGTGCTTTTCTCGCTCAAATAGCGTTATTCCGACCTGAAAATGACAGAATATGAGTATTTTAGATTCATTTGTATTTATTTGTCAAACTGTCATAGAATGACATTTCCACTTTAGAAACATCAATTCTTGCATGTTTTGAAGGACAGCATGGTTTATTTTGAATTCGTGTTGAGTTAGTGTGAAAAGTGCAGTACATGTTCATTTTGTGCTTTTCTCGCTCAAATAGCGTTATTCCGACCTGAAAATGACAGAATATGAGTATTTTAGATTCATTTGTATTTATTTGTCAAACTGTCATAGAATGACATTTCCACTTTAGAAACATCAATTCTTGCATGTTTTTGAAGGACAGCATGGTTTCTTTTGAATTCGTGTTGAGTTAGTGTGAAAAGTGCAGTATATGTTCATTTTGTGCTTTTCTCGCTCAAATAGCGTTATTCCGACCTGAAAATGACAGAATATGAGTATTTTAGATTCATTTGTATTTATTTGTCAAACTGTCATAGAATGACATTTCACTTTAGAAACATCAATTCTTGCATGTTTTGTTTTTGAAGGACAGCATGGTTTATTTTGAATTCGTGTTGAGTTAGTGTGAAAAGTGCAGTACATGTTCATTTTGTGCTTTTCTCGCTCAAATAGCGTTATTCCGACCTGAAAATGACAGAATATGAGTATTTTAGATTCATTTGTATTTATTTGTCAAACTGTCATAGAATGACATTTCCACTTTAGAAACATCAATTCTTGCATGTTTTTGAAGGACAGCATGGTTTATTTTGAATTCGTGTTGAGTTAGTGTGAAAAGTGCAGTACATGTTCATTTTGTGCTTTTCTCGCTCAAATAGCGTTATTCCGACCTGAAAATGACAGAATATGAGTATTTTAGATTCATTTGTATTTATTTGTCAAACTGTCATAGAATGACATTTCCACTTTAGAAACATCAATTCTTGCATGTTTTTGAAGGACAGCATGGTTTATTTTGAATTCGTGTTGGTGTGAAAAGTGCAGTACATGTTCATTTTGTGCTTTTCTCGCTCAAATAGCGTTATTCCGACCTGAAAATGACAGAATATGAGTATTTTAGATTCATTTGTATTTATTTGTCAAACTGTCATAGAATGACATTTCCACTTTAGAAACATCAATTCTTGCATGTTTTTGAAGGACAGCATGGTTTATTTTGAATTCGTGTTGAGTTAGTGTGAAAAGTGCAGTACATGTTCATTTTGTGCTTTTCTCGCTCAAATAGCGTTATTCCGACCTGAAAATGACAGAATATGAGTATTTTAGATTCATTTGTATTTATTTGTCAAACTGTCATAGAATGACATTTCCACTTTAGAAACATCAATTCTTGCATGTTTTTGAAGGACAGCATGGTTTATTTTGAATTCGTGTTGAGTTAGTGTGAAAAGTGCAGTACATGTTCATTTTGTGCTTTTCTCGCTCAAATAGCGTTATTCCGACCTGAAAATGACAGAATATGAGTATTTTAGATTCATTTGTATTTATTTGTCAAACTGTCATAGAATGACATTTCCACTTTAGAAACATCAATTCTTGCATGTTTTTGAAGGACAGCATGGTTTATTTTGAATTCGTGTTGAGTTAGTGTGAAAAGTGCAGTACATGTTCATTTTGTGCTTTTCTCGCTCAAATAGCGTTATTCCGACCTGAAAATGACAGAATATGAGTATTTTAGATTCATTTGTATTTATTTGTCAAACTGTCATAGAATGACATTTCCACTTTAGAAACATCAATTCTTGCATGTTTTTGAAGGACAGCATGGTTTATTTTGAATTCGTGTTGAGTTAGTGTGAAAAGTGCAGTACATGTTCATTTTGTGCTTTTCTCGCTCAAATAGCGTTATTCCGACCTGAAAATGACAGAATATGAGTATTTTAGATTCATTTGTATTTATTTGTCAAACTGTCATAGAATGACATTTCCACTTTAGAAACATCAATTCTTGCATGTTTTTGAAGGACAGCATGGTTTATTTTGAATTCGTGTTGAGTTAGTGTGAAAAGTGCAGTACATGTTCATTTTGTGCTTTTCTCGCTCAAATAGCGTTATTCCGACCTGAAAATGACAGAATATGAGTATTTTAGATTCATTTGTATTTATTTGTCAAACTGTCATAGAATGACATTTCCACTTTAGAAACATCAATTCTTGCATGTTTTTGAAGGACAGCATGGTTTATTTTGAATTCGTGTTGAGTTAGTGTGAAAAGTGCAGTACATGTTCATTTTGTGCTTTTCTCGCTCAAATAGCGTTATTCCGACCTGAAAATGACAGAATATGAGTATT